>NC_143077.1:2315000-2540000 GCF_052426305.1 Pelodiscus sinensis
ACTGGGGCTCGCCAGATGGCTTGTCTGCTACCAGATGGGGAAGTAGCCCTCCCCCAACCCTTCCCCACTCTTGGCACCGGGGGGGGGGGGTGTCCATGCTGGCTGGTGGGGAGACAGGCGGCTCCTTGTGACCGGGGTCGGGAAGGGAGAAAAGGCCCTGCCAGCCTGGGGGCGGGGACAGAAAACTCCACCAGATGGAATCCCCTGCCTTGAACCCCTCCTCAGCCCCAACCCTCACTCTCACCCCCACACACACACACTCCCAGCCTCCTGCATTGCCCTCCCCACATCCCCAAGGCCCTGCCCTGACTCCTGCATGCCCCCCCCCCCCAAACTGCCAGTTCCCTGCCCTGAATAACCCGGGCAATGCTGGGTAAATCAGCTAGTAACAGTTATATAACTACATGCAAATCAAATGAATGTCCAGCATGTTTATTGTAAGGGCCAGTTCTTTAATTGGGAAGCTGCCTCAGGGCGCCAAATGCCAACTGTATGTCAATTACTTCATTGGCCTGACTGTGTATCCCCTGTTGCCAAATTTAATGCATCAAACGTCCATCCAGGTGCTGTCTGCTTTCTTGGTGACTGTCAGCTCTCAGGGCTTGTCTTTCTAGTCAGACCGTGTGACCCTTCTCCTTCCCCAAGGGCTTGCAGCTCAGTATTGTGGAAATCATTGGCTGTGGTTTGCACATACGCCAGTCTGGCAAAATGTGTTGATTTCTTTATCCAGTTCCCAAAAGACCAATGGACTCTGTTTGAGGTACCTGTGGGATGGGCTGGAAGGTCTATTCTCCTTCCCCAAGCCCCGACAAATACAGCCCTTCTGCATTGTGTGCGAAGACAAAATCGCATAGAGCTTCACAAAGGAGAAGACAGCTAATCGAGTGTGGTCTCTGCAGGGGTTGGGCTAGAGGGGAAAGGGAAAACACACTGGAAAAAGCATAGAAACTGGGGACCAGTAGGAGCCCTTAATTCCCAGCAGGCCCCCCAAAGCTGAACCACAACAAATTAGGCTAAACGCCAACATAAAGTGGCAGGAGCCTTTTAACATTGCATTGAAAAATGGCACCTTTCTGTCAGCCATGGTGCGTGTCCTTGTAGAGGTAAAGAATTGTTTTAATGGCATTTTTGTCTATTTTCTGTTGTCATCGCCTCTACTTTGCAGT
Source organism: Pelodiscus sinensis (assembly GCF_052426305.1). Classification (NCBI taxonomy): domain Eukaryota; kingdom Metazoa; phylum Chordata; order Testudines; family Trionychidae; genus Pelodiscus; species Pelodiscus sinensis. The sequence continues at coordinate 2,316,167 of NC_143077.1, forward strand.
TAATGTCTGCACACAAAGTGTCTAGTTTACAGAGTTGGGTTGGTTTACAGATTTTTTTTTTTAAGTATATGCCTGAATCTAGTATCCCTTCCTTCCAGGGAAAACAGGATTGTTTTGACAATACCAGCCACAAAACGTCTGACAGGACTGCAACTCCTTTATTCCATCTGCTTTCTATAGCCCCTTCTAGCTGTTGTGCCTAGAAATCATAGGGTTAGGCATTCTAAGGCGCAGACAGAGTGTATTGGCTGCAAACCAGAATGATATTCCAGCACAATAGACATTTCCTAACTAGTCCTGCAGCTAAGATGGAAATGCTTTCTAGAGTAAGAGAAAAATTCAGTCTTCTTTAAAATATAAGCTAAAGGCTCTACAAATAAACTTAATTATCTAGCCAAACTATTTTGCTGGGAGTACTATCCCTCACACTCTAGTTTTCCTTCCAAGTGTAGATATTAAATTCTACTTTTCTTATGGCCATAAAATTGTAATTTTCTTTAAATTATTACTTCCAGTCCTGCTAAAAATAAGAATAATAATTCAACTGGACCCCAAATTTACAGTAATTTTGCTTCTGCCTTATAACTCCTTCAATGTCAATTTCTCAAGTTTAGGCCAAGTATGCCTGATTGAATTACAGCTGTGTGCACAGGCTAGGTTCTCTGTGTTACATGTGCTAAATTGTTTTACAAATGCAATTAAACACTTACCTTGAAGGCAGTGCTCTGTCATGAAAAACAAAAACTGCAGCATATCTTAATTTAACCAATGGTTTTTTTTAAAGAACCTTTTGACTTCTCTGGTGTTATTGTTATTTGCATGTCACATCAGGTTTGCATTGCAGATCCTGTTTTATTGCTCTTTCTGATGTTCCCACATAATCTTGTCAAGAAAGGGGATCCAAGCCTTTCAGTTTAAGGGGGCAGATGTAAAAAAGGCCAACGAGCCACAGTTGCTGTTCCATTCCCGTTGCGGTTTTCAGGTTGCAACAACAGGCGGGCAAACCATCCAGCTCAAGTCCCTTGCTGGGAATGCTCTCGGGGAGATGACAGACCTGGCATAGCCAACTCCAACCTAGGAGGGGAGTTCAGTGCATGGAGGAGGTGTGGCTGGACTGGTGCACAGGGCACCGGGCATGGCCAACTCGTGGAAGCTATCGCAGTGCCCAGGCTGGGCTGGTGCACACAATGAAGGAGGTGTCAGTAGTTCTAGGTCCTCAGCTTCTTCTCTTTCCGTCTCCTGAGCTACCGGCATGGGCAGAGCCAATTATTTTGCGCTCTGTGGGGCTCCCAGCCTGGCAGAAGAGCAGGCACTACACAGAGCAGCTGGGAACGGCTTTCTGTCCCCTGCCATGTGGCCAGAAAGGAGCTGTAGCCGGGGGGAGAAGGGGGTGGGCAGCTCAGAATACTCTTGGCTAACACCAGAACCGCCCCTGCAGCTTCCAGGGAAACCGTATGAGGCAGGTGGGGCCCATCTCTTCCCACCCAGTAGTGACGGGGCTGAATCCCATGTCTCTGGGGGTACAGCTCCCTGAACAGGTGATTGCTCACAGGGAGTTTTGAGGGGGAGTTCTCCAGGTAGAGGAGAAGCAGATACAGGACTCTTGAGGGAAGTGGGTGTTGTTACTGGGGCTTTCTTACTGTGTGCTGAGCTTGTGTTTGTGAGTGAGGGTTGGTGTGTGTTCTTTTTTGTTTTTTGTTTATTTATTTATTTATTTTCCCTTGTGTTTGAGAGTGAGGCTTTTTTTCCCCCCCACCTCCCCTCTGCCCCCCCCCTTGATGGAGTTTGTGCTGTGATTGGCAGGTGGAAACTGTTGGCTTCTAATTAAAGTTTGAATTCTAGAAGCCTCTGCTGATTGGCTGAGCCTTGGTAGGGGGAGGGGCTTTATAAGGCAGTGGGCAAGCGACCAAGGAGCTTGCGAACAGGTGATTGCTAACAGGGAGTTTTGAGAGGGAGTCTGGAAGGGGAGAGGGAAGGGCGGGAGGTTCTCTTGCCTTTCTTTTTAAATCCCTTTTCCAGGACAGCAGCGATGGTTGGTGATGGGTCTGCTGCTGTTACCCGCACGGCGTGTGCCATGTTTGTCTTCCTCCCGGAAGAAAGAACGGATTTCATCTGCACCAAGTGCAAGCTGGTCGACATTTTGGAAGAAAAAATTAGAGGACTGGAGGCCCAAGTGTCGACCCTACGCTTGATCAGAGAGGATGAAGACTTCCTCGATAGAAGGCAGCATTTAATCCTTCAAGCACGGCAGGCAGAAGAGCCAGAGAGGGCAGTATGTGACCAAGAAGAGAACTGGCAGCATGTAACTTCTAGAAGGGGAAAAAGGCCAGCACGGGAATCCCCCGATGCTATAGAGGTAAGCAATCGCTTTCAAGCTCTCTCCACAGGCTCTGCAGTGCTGAAAGCTCTGGAAGGGACCTCACAAGGAAGAAACCAGAAGGGAACACCATCTACTGGAAGGCATGGGATGCGTAGTCCTACGGATGGGGGTTCTACGGCCACCACACCCAAAAGAAAACGACGGGTGGTGGTGGTCAGGGACTCCCTCCTAAGAGGGACTGAGCCATCCCTCTGCCGTGTGGACCTGGACTCTCGAGAGGTGTGCTGCTTACCGGGAGCTCGCATTCAGGATGTCACCGAGAGGCTTACCAAGCTGATCAAACCTTCGGATCGCTACCCCTTCCTGCTTCTCCACGTAGGAACTAATGATACGGCCAAGAATGATCTTGAGCGTGTTACTGTGGATTATGTAGCACTAGGAAGAAGGATCCAAGAATTTGGAGTGCAAGTGGTATTCTCCTCCATCCTCCCTGTTGAAGGGAAAGGACTGGGCAGGGATCGTCGAATTGAGGACGTAAATACGTGGTTGCGCAGATGGTGTCGCAGAGAGGGCTTTGGTTTCTTCGACCATGGGACTCTGTTCCGGGCGCAAGGATTGTTAGGAAGAGATGGGATCCACCTAACGAAGAGAGGAAGAAGCATCTTCGCGGGCAGGCTTGCAAACCTAGTGAGGAGGGCTTTAAACTAGGTTCGTCGAGGGACGGTGACCAAAACCCTGAGGGGAGTGGGAAAGTCGGATACCGGGAAGAAATGCAGAGAGGAAGGGGCAAGAAAGGAGGACCCATGTTTCAAATGGAGAAGATAGGACGATCAACTGGTTACCTGAAGTGTTTGTACACTAATGCGAGAAGCCGGGGCAACAAACAGGAAGAACCGGAGGCCCTGGCCCAGACCAAGAAATATGATTTAATTGGGATAACAGAGACTTGGTGGGATGACTCGCATGACTGGAGCGCTGTCATGGAAGGGTATAGACTGTTCAGGAACAACAGGCAGGGGAGAAAAGGAGGAGGAGTTGCACTATATGTAAGAGAGCACTACGATTGCTCTGAACTCCAGTATAAAGAGGGAGAAAAACCTGTTGAGAGTCTATGGGTTAAGTTTAAAGGAGCAAACAACAGCCTTGGTGTTGTGGTTGGTGTTTGCTACAGGCCACCGAATCAGGTGGATGAGGTAGATGAGGCTTTCTTCAGACAACTGAGCGAAGCTTCCAGATCGCAGGCCCTGGTTCTCGTGGGGGACTTTAATCACCCTGACATCTGCTGGGAAACCTATACGGCAGTACACAGGCAATCCAGGAAGTTTTTGGAGAATGTTGGGGATAACTTCTTGACACAGGTGCTGAAGGATCCGACCAGGGGCCGTGCGCAGCTTGACCTTCTGCTCACAAACAGGGAGGAACTAATAGGGGAAGTGGAGGTGGGTGACAACCTGGGAAGCAGTGATCATGAGATGGTAGATTTCAGGATCCTGACCAAAGGAAGAAAAGAGAGTAGTAAAGTACACACCTTGGACTTCAAAAAAGCAGATTTTGACTCCCTCCGAGATCTGATGGGCAGAATCCCCTGGGATGTTAACATGAAGGGGAAAGGGGAGTCCAGGATAGCTGGCAGTATTTTAAAGAAGCCTTATTGAAGGTACAGAAAGAAACCATCCCGACGCATAGCAAGAGAGGCAAACATGGTAGGAGACCGGACTGGCTTACAGGGGAAATCCTTGGTGTACTTAAGCACAAAAAGGAAGCTTACAAAGAGTGGAAACTTGGACAAATGACCAGGGAGGAGTTTAAAGGTATAGCTCGAGAATGCTGGGGGGTTATCAGGAAGGCGAAAGCGCAAATAGAATTGCGACTGGCTAAGGATTTCCATTCCAAACGGCTAAATGTGCACTACATTTGGCTAAGGATGTGAAGGATAACAAGAAAGGTTTCTACAGACATGTTAACAAGAAGAAGGTGATCAGAGAGGGTGTGCGGCCCCTAATGGATGAAGGAGGTAACCTAGTGACAGATGATTTGGGGAAAGCTGAAGTACTCAATGCTTTCTTTGCCTCTGTATTCACGGACAAGGTCGGCTCCTGGACTTCTGCGCTAAGTGACGCAAGATGGGATGAAGATGGACAGCCCGTGGTGGGTAAAGAACAGGTTAGGAACTATTTAGAAAAGCTAAACATACACAAATCCATGGGTCTGGACTTAGTGCATCCGAGGGTACTGAGGGAGTTGGCAAATGTCATTGTGGAGCCTTTGGCTATTATCTTTGAAAAGTCGTGGAGATCGGGAGAAATCCCGGATGACTGGAAAAAGGCAAATGTAGTGCCCATCTTCAAAAAAGGGAAGAAGGATGATCCAGGGAACTATAGGCTGGTCAGTCTTACCTCGGTTCCTGGAAAAATCATGGAAGGGATCCTTAAGGAATCCATATTGAGGCACTTGGATGAGAGGAAAGTGATTAGGAATAGTCAGCATGGATTCACAAAGGGCAAGTTGTGCCTGACCAATCTGATTAGCTTCTATGATGAAGTAACTGGCTCGGTGGACATGGGGAAGTCAGTGGATGTTATATACCTTGACTTTAGCAAGGCTTTTGATACGGTCTCCCACAATATTCTTGCCAGAAAGTTAAGGGATTGTGGATTGGATAAATGGACGGTAAGATGGATAGAAAGATGGCTAGAAGGCCGGGCCCAGCGGGTAGGGATCAATGGCTCGATGTCAGGATGGCGGCCAGTTTCTAGTGGAGTGCCCCAAGGTTCAGTTCTAGGACCGGTTTTGTTTAATATCTTTATTAATGATCAGGATGAGGGGATGGATTGCACCCTCAGCAAGTTTGCGGATAACACTAAGCTGGGGGGAGAGGTAGATACGCTTAAGGGCAGAGATAGGGTCCAGAGTGACTTAGACAAATTGGAGGATTGGGCCACAAGAAATCTGATGAGGTTCAACAAGGACAAGTGCAGAGTCCTGCACTTGGGATGGAAGAATCCCAAGCATTGTTACAAGCTGGGGACCAACCGGTTAAGTAGTAGTTCTGCAGAAAAGGACCTGGGGATTACAGGGGATGAGAAGCTAGATATGAGTCAACAGGGCACCCTTGTAGCCAAGAAGGCTAATGGCATATTAGGTTGCATTAAGAGGAGCATTGCCAGCAGATCCAGAGATGTTATCATTCCTCTTTATTCGGCTTTGGTGAGGCCTCATCTGGAGTATTGTGTCCAGTTCTGGGCCCCCCACTACAAAAAGGATGTGGACACATTGGAGAGGGTCCAGCGGAGGGCAACCAAAATGATTAGGGGGCTGGAGCATATGACTTCTGAGGAGAGGCTGAGGGACTTGGGTCTGTTTAGTCTGCAGAAGCGAAGAGTGAGGGGGGATTTGATAGCAGCCTTCAACTTCCTGAAGGGAGGTTCCAAAGAGGATGGAGAGAGGCTGTTCTCAGTAGTGACAGATGCAGAACAAGGAGCAATGGTCTCAAGTTGTGGTGGGAGAGGTCCAGGTTGGATATTAGGAAAAACTATTTCACTAGGAGGGTGGTGAAGCACTGGAATGGGTTACCTAGGGAAGTAGTGGAGTCTCCATCCCTAGAGGTGTTTAAGTCTCAGCTTGACAAAGCCCTGGCCAGGTTGATTTAGTTGGAACTGGTCCTGCCTAGAGCAGGGGGCTGAACTTGATGACCTTCTGAGGTCTCTTCCAGTTCTATGATTCTATGAATATGTTTAAAAATAAAAGTGTAAATGTTCCTCTTAACCCACTCACCCTCCCCCCCAGTCTCAAACATGGCTTCTGTCATTGAGTGAGATGCATCACTGGTTAGGAGCAGGGCTGCAGCTACCCGAGAGGTCTAGTGAGGGCTAAAGTAGACTGGTCAAATGGTGTGAGCACGTAGCTAGGTTCTCCTGAGCCCTAACTGGATGCCCCACTGAACCTCTGTCTCTTCCACAGGGATAATCATGGGACGCTTTTCGATCCACCTGGTTAGGCAAAATGGCAGGTTGTTTCTGTTAGGGGGAAGACATTGATTACAGAGTCAGGTGTGCAGGCTTGTTATTTACCAGAAGGGTATGTTCAACCCTGTGTATCTGAGTCCAATAGGAGTCAAGGGTCTCTGTCCACATTTCTAAGCACATTGCAGCCAGCACTTAGCTCAAAAGTTTGTTCTCTTCAATTTTTTTCCTCAGAACCACACTACCAGTCCTGTGGCTGTGTTTGATGCTTCATTGATGCCTTCTCTCCCTCTCTTTCTCTGGTGTTTTTTTACTTCTTACTTGCTCAGAGCTACCAAAAACCAATGCTCAGTGCCTCGAATAGATTAGCTGCTCACCATCTGTGCATGGCCTGTGTTTTGAGGAGTGGCTTCTACTGTTTCACAGTCTGTGAAGGAGCTTGATTACTTCTTATATTTGTCCAGAATGAAAAGCGGCGGTTCCACCACCAACTTCTATGAGGTTTGACCCAATCCCCAGCATAACAGTAATATTTACCTTTCTCAGCAAGGTGCAGAGCGCGTGCAGAAATGTTTGTGTGGCCCTTTGAAGATAAAAAAGATTTAAGAAGATAAAAAAACCAAACACTTGAAAGGGATTTCAGCCCCCCTGCTTCAGGTTATAAGACGATCTCTAACTAATGGAGGTTAGGAAGAAACTTTTTCTATAGGCAGTTTAGTCCATAATTTTTCATGGCAGTTACTTGAATATTTCTATGATGCATCTAGTCTGGACGTTGGAATAGGCAGGACATTGCTGTGACCCAGCATGAGAATTTCTTATTCCGAAGTATATTACAGTGGACAGAACTATAGAAGAACTCAAATTGGGTAGTGTTTTGCTATTTTTCAAAGATGAAGGCGAGAGTGCAAGGACACAAAGCTCCCTCTTCATTTCATTGCTGCAGACTGCGTTGATCATGATTACAAGCATTGCATGTTGGGCCGTTCCTTGTCTCCACTGGGGCAGGTCTGTTCGTAATACAGCAGGGTGTCAGGGAACCAGCTTTTGCCACAGTGGGAGGTGGGGGGGGGACACTGATTTATGCCCAGACCCTCACATCTTTCCATTGCCACTTGGCCAGACGTGGACTTCTTACCTCCCTGAGAGCTGCTCAGCCCACAACATGGCATGGCCGGCGCTGCCATCCCCAGGGGGCACTCTGAGTAAGATAAAGCACTAAATGTGTGGAAGGTCCAGCTCTTAAGTCGCTCTGGGGAGTGCCAAGAGCTCCAGGGGAGCTACAGGCCAGGCAGAGGGGAAGTGTTCCAGGCTGGAACAGGCTGCCAGGCACGACAGAACAGGGCCATGCCGTGACCTGGGATAGAATGTTGCAGCTGGGAAGTACTGTTTCTTGGGGTGCTGGGAGGGTGGAGCATTGCATCCTGGGAGGGGCTATATTTTAGGGGGCCCTGGGCAGGGTGGAGCGTTGCATGCTGGGAGGGGCTGTGTCTTGGGGGGCTCTGGGCAGGGTGGAGCGTTGCATGCTGGGAGGGGCTGTGTCTTGGGGGGCTCTGGGCAGGGTGGAGCGTTGCATGCTGGGAGGGGCTGTGTCTTGGGGGGCTCTGGGCGGGGCGGAGCGTTGCATGCTGGGAGGGGCTGTGTCTTGGGGGGCCCTGGGCAGTGTGGAGCGTTGCATGCTGGAAGGGGCTGTGTCTTGGGGGGTCTCCTGGCAGGGTGGAGCGTTGCATGCTGGGAGGAGCTGTGTCTTGGGGGGTCTCCTGGCAGGGTGGAGCATTGCATGCTGGGAGGGGCTGTATCTTGGGGGGCTCTAGGCAGGGTGGAGCGTTGCATGCTGGGAGGGGCTGTGTCTTGGGGGGCTCTGGGCGGAGTGGAGCGTTGCATGCTGGGAGGGGCTGTGTCTTGGGGGGCCCTGGGCGGGGTGGAGCGTTGCATGCGGGGAGGGGCTGTGTCTTGGGGGGCCCTGGGCGGGGTGGAGCGTTGCATGCTGGGAGGGGCTGTGTCTTGGGGGGCCCTGGGCGGGGTGGAGCGTTGCACGCCGGGAGGGGCTGTGTCTTGGGGGGCCCTGGGCGGGGTGGAGCGTTGCACGCCGGGAGGGGCTGTGTCTTGGGGGGCCCTGGGCGGGGTGGAGCGTTGCATGCCGGGAGGGGCTGTGTCTTGGGGGGCTCTGGGCGGGGCGGAGCGTTGCATGCTGGGAGGGGCTGTGTCTTGGGGGGCTCTGGGCGGGGCGGAGCGTTGCATGCTGGGAGGGGCTGTGTCTTGGGGGGCCCTGGGCGGGGCGGAGCGTTGCATGCTGGGAGGGGCTGTGTCTTGGGGGGCTCTGGGCGGGGCGGAGCGTTGCATGCTGGGAGGGGCTGTGTCTTGGGGGGCCCTGGGCGGGGTGGAGCGTTGCATGCTGGGAGGGGCTGTGTCTTGGGGGGCTCTGGGCGGGGTGGAGCGTTGCATGCTGGGAGGGGCTGTGTCTTGGGGGGCCCTGGGCGGGGTGGAGCGTTGCATGCTGGGAGGGGCTGTGTCTTGGGGGGCCCTGGGCGCGGTGGAGCGTTGCATGCTGGGAGGGGCTGTGTCTTGGGGGGCTCTGGGCGGGGTGGAGCGTTGCATGCTGGGAGGGGCTGTGTCTTGGGGGGCTCTGGGCGGGGTGGAGCGTTGCATGCTGGGAGGGGCTGTGTCTTGGGGGGCTCTGGGCGGGGTGGAGCGTTGCATGCTGGGAGGGGCTGTGTCTTGGGGGGCTCTGGGCGGGGTGGAGCGTTGCATGCTGGGAGGGGCTGTGTCTTGGGGGGCTCTGGGCGGGGTGGAGCGTTGCATGCTGGGAGGGGCTGTGTCTTGGGGGGCTCTGGGCAGGGTGGAGCGTTGCATGCTGGGAGGGGCTGTGTCTTGGGGGGCTCTGGGCGGGGTGGAGCGTTGCATGCTGGGAGGGGCTGTATCTTGGGGGGCTCTGGGCGGGGTGGAGCGTTGCATGCTGGGAGGGGCTGTATCTTGGGGGGCCCTGGGCAGGGTGGAGCGTTGCATGCTGGAAGGGGCTGTGTCTTGGGGGGTCTCCTGGCAGGGTGGAGCATTGCATGCTGGGAGGGGCTGTGTCTTGGGGGGTCTCCTGGCAGGGTGGAGCGTTGCATGCTGGGAGGGGCTGTGTCTTGGGGGGCTCTGGGCGGAGTGGAGCGTTGCATGCTGGGAGGGGCTGTGTCTTGGGGGGCTCTGGGCGGAGTGGAGCGTTGCATGCTGGGAGGGGCTGTGTCTTGGGGGGCCCTGGGCGGGGTGGAGCGTTGCATGCTGGGAGGGGCTGTGTCTTGGGGGGCTCTGGGCGGGGTGGAGCGTTGCATGCTGGGAGGGGCTGTGTCTTGGGGGGCTCTGGGCAGGGTGGAGCGTTGCATGCCGGGAGGGGCTGTGTCTTGGGGGGCTCTGGGCGGGGTGGAGCGTTGCATGCCGGGAGGGGCTGTGTCTTGGGGGGCTCTGGGCGGGGTGGAGCGTTGCATGCCGGGAGGGGCTGTGTCTTGGGGGGCCCTGGGCGGGGTGGAGCGTTGCATGCCGGGAGGGGCTGTGTCTTGGGGGGCCCTGGGCGGGGTGGAGCGTTGCATGCCGGGAGGGGCTGTGTCTTGGGGGGCCCTGGGCGGGGTGGAGCGTTGCATGCCGGGAGGGGCTGTGTCTTGGGGGGCTCTGGGCGGGGTGGAGCGTTGCATGCCGGGAGGGGCTGTGTCTTGGGGGGCTCTGGGCGGGGTGCAGCGTTGCATGCCGGGAGGGGCTGTGTCTTGGGGGGCTCTGGGCGGGGTGCAGCGTTGCATGCCGGGAGGGGCTGTGTCTTGGGGGGCTCTGGGCAGGGTGCAGCGTTGCATGCCGGGAGGGGCTGTGTCTTGGGGGGCCCTGGGCAGGGTGGAGCGTTGCATGCCGGGAGGGGCTGTGTCTTGGGGGGCCCTGGGCAGGGTGCAGCGTTGCATGCCGGGAGGGGCTGTGTCTTGGGGGGCTCTGGGCAGGGTGCAGCGTTGCATGCCGGGAGGGGCTGTGTCTTGGGGGGCTCTGGGCAGGGTGCAGCGTTGCATGCTGGGAGGGGCTGTGTCTTGGGGGGCTCTGGGCAGGGTGGAGCGTTGCATGCTGGGAGGGGCTGTGTCTTGGGGGGCCCTGGGCGGGGTGGAGCGTTGCATGCCGGGAGGGGCTGTGTCTTGGGGGGCTCTGGGGCAAAGGGCGCCCCTGGCTTGAGCCCTCCTCCCCCTCTCAGTTCCCTCAGCTCGCTCCATTTAAATTAGCTGAGGCGTCTCAGCCAATCGCAATGAAGCTGAGGCACTTTAACAGCCAATGAAATCCCTCCTCGGGCAACGGCCTCTGCCCCCCAGCTCGAGCCGGGTTCTGTGGTAAACAACCGGGAGGCGCGACCCGCCTACCTGAGCCTAGCGTAGCCAATCGCCAGGGCAGGCTCCACCAAAGACCCAATCGCAAGTGAGGGAGCGGGCGGGGCGGAGTCAGGGGAACGCTTGGCTGCCATTGGCCGATGCCCCCTCCTCCCACTCCCCCAGGGTGGGTTGGGCTGCCGCGGCAGCCATTGAGACGAGGGGGCGTGGCCGGAGGGAGGGTGGTCAGGGCGGGGCTTGCACGGGGGGCGCGGCCTGGGGGCGGGGCCAACCGGCGAGCTGTCGCAGTGAGAGCAGAGCCGCGGTGGAAGCAGCCGCAGCCGCTGTGTGTGGCGCGCGGGCGGGGTGAGATGTTCATGCATTTGCGGGGGTGGAGGGGCAACAGGGCAGTGACTGCAAGTGGGGGGGGCACGTCATTTGTGGCGGGGGGTAGGGGCGGGGGGGGGGGTAATAGGGCAGTTACTGCAGGGGGGGCAGGTCGCTTCTGGCGGGGGGTAGGGGCGATAGGGCAGTTACTGCAGGGGGGGCAGGTCGCTTCTGGCTGGGGGTAGGGGCGATAGGGCAGTTACTGCAGGGGGGGCAGGTCGCTTCTGGCTGGGGGTAGGGGCGATAGGGCAGTTACTGCAGGGGGGGCAGGTCGCTTCTGGCTGGGGGTAGGGGCGATAGGGCAGTTACTGCGGGGGGGCAGGTCGCTTCTGGCGGGGGGTAGGGGCGATAGGGCAGTTACTGCAGGGGGGGCAGGTCGCTTCTGGCGGGGGGTAGGGGCGATAGGGCAGTTACTGCAGGGGGGGCAGGTCGCTTCTGGCGGGGGGTAGGGGCGATAGGGCAGTTACTGCGGGGGGCAGGTCGCTTCTGGCGGGGGGTAGGGGCGATAGGGCAGTTACTGCAGGGGGGGCAGGTCGCTTCTGGCTGGGGGTAGGGGCGATAGGGCAGTTACTGCAGGGGGGGCAGGTCGCTTCTGGCGGGGGGTAGGGGCGATAGGGCAGTTACTGCAGGGGGGGGCAGGTCGCTTCTGGCTGGGGGTAGGGGCGATAGGGCAGTTACTGCGGGGGGGCAGGTCGCTTCTGGCGGGGGGTAGGGGCGATAGGGCAGTTACTGCAGGGGGGGCAGGGCGCTTCTGGCGGGGGGTAGGGGCGATAGGGCAGTTACTGCAGGGGGGCGGGGCAGTTACTGCAGGGGGGGCAGGTCGCTTCTGGCTGGGGTAGGGGCGATAGGGCAGTTACTGCAGGGGGGCGGGGCGCTTCTGGCGGGGGGTAGGGGCGATAGGGCAGTTACTGCAGGGGGGCGGGGCAGTTACTGCAGGGGGGGCAGGTCGCTTCTGGCGGGGGGTAGGGGCGATAGGGCAGTTACTGCAGGGGGGGCGGGGCAGTTACTGCAGGGGGGGCAGGTCGCTTCTGGCGGGGGTAGGGGCGATAGGGCAGTTACTGCAGGGGGGCGGGGCAGTTACTGCAGGGGGGGCAGGTCGCTTCTGGCGGGGGGTAGGGGCGATAGGGCAGTTACTGCGGGGGGGCGGGGCAGTTACTGCAGGGGGGGCAGGGCGCTTCTGGCGGGGGGTCCGAGACGCGGGGCGCCGAGGCGGGAGGGGTTCGCCGCCAGCCACTCGCTGCTCGCCACGGGGCGGGTCGGAGCCGCGGGGCGCTGAGAGTTGCGCCTCTCTCCCCGCAGGCAGGAGGGCGACGCGCGGAGCTGCCAGCGCCCGGCGAGGGACGAGCGGCGGCCGGACGGGCGGCCCCAGCCCGGCGAGCGGAGGCGGCTCCTGCCCGGCCGGGGGCACGAGCCGCCCCCCCCGCGGCGATGCGGCGGCCTGAGCGCCCCCGCCCCCCCGCCCTGGCGCTGCCCGCGGGGGGGCCCGGAGCCGCCGCCCCCCGCGCGCCCCCGGCCGGGCCCATGCTGCTGCGCCGGGCGCCGGGCGGGCCCGCGGGGCTGCGGCTGCCGCGCAAGTTCCTGGCGCTGCTGCTGCTGTCGGGGCTGCTGACGCTCAGCTTCGGGGCGCTGCTGCTGCTGCCCGACGCCTCCCGCCTGCGCCGCCTGCTGCTGCCCCGCCGCGCCCCCGCGCCCGCCCCGCGCCCCGCCAGCCCCGCCGCGCCCAGCCCGGGGGGCGCCCCGCCGGCCTCGGCCCCCGCCGCGCCGCGCTTCGACTACGCCGCCTTCCGCCGCGGCCTCCGACACCCGGTGCTGGGCCGGCGCGGCGCCCAGGAGCCCGAGACCCGCGCCCGCCGCCTCAAGATCAAGGAGGTAAAGACCCCCCGCGGCTGCTGTGAACCCCCCGCGCCCCCTTCCCCGGCGGTGACCCCCCGCCACCCCCCATCCCTGGTGTCCGCCCCCCTCGCCGCCCCCCATCCCTGGTGTCCGCCCCCTCGCCGCCCCCCATTCCTGGTGTCCGCCCCCCTCGCCGCCCCCCATCCCTGGTGTACGCCCCCCTCGCCGCCCCCCTCCCTGGTGTCCGCCCCCCTCGCCGCCCCCCATCCCTGGTGTCCGCCCCCTCGCCGCCCCCCATCCCTGGTGTCCGCCCCCCTCGCCGCCCCCCTCCCTGGTGTCCGCCCCCCTCGCTGCCCCCCTCCCTGGTGTACGCCCCCTCGCTGCCCCCATCCCCGGTGTACGCCCCCCTCGCTGCCCCCATCCCCAGTGCCTCCCCTTCCCTGGCGGTGACCCCCCACCATCCCCATCCCTGATGGTAACTCCCCTTTTGTTACCCCCATCCCTGGTACCCCCCTCTCTGCCATCCCTGGTACCCCCTGCCACCTCCTACCCTGGTCCCCTGTTACCCTTCATCCCGCCCCGTATCCCTCCTGTGCCAGGCTACGCTTCTCTAGGGACCCCTCTGCCACTCCCACTGTGCCCTTGTTGACCCCTTCCTCTCTCCTCCATTATTCCACCAGCCTCCCTGCCTCTTCTCCTTGTTTGTCTGAGCCTCTCTGCCTGCTCCCGTTATCCGCCAGGCTTTCCAGCCCTACCCTTGCCACCCTCGCTTCTCCCCCACACTCTCTCCCAGGTTAGGCAGATGCGCGATGCCCCTGGAAATGGGGTGTCTTTTTACGCAGCCCCGAAGGCAGGACACAAGGCACTTGTGCCTGCATTTCTGCGCACGCAGCTGAGGAGCTGTGCTGGGGTAGCGGGATAGGTGTGACCAGGAGCAATGCGAAGAAATTCTGCCAAGGGAAATTGCAGGTTGGCTATTTGGAAAAACTTCCTACCGGCTGGCTGGGAAGGATGGGTAACGCTGTGGGAGAGTTTCCCGGGGGGGCGAGGAATGGAAGCCTGGTCACGTCAGATCTTTAAAACATGGAAAGGCTAAAACACTAGACAGCGATCAAGTGTGCACTAGCCTAGGGGCTAGACTGGATGTGACCTAACAGGTCTCTCCTGCAAATTTCTGGGTCCTCTGTAAATCTCTCTGGCATCTAGCTGAGGCAGGAAGGTTGATGCCTTTTTCCCTGGAAATGAAGACCAAATTCTGGCTTTGGTTTAGACCTGCACGGGCTTGGTTATATCAGTGCGGTGACAGGGCTGTAACTGAGGGTAGACTTTGGCTTAATGCCTACGGTTTGTGCGTAAAACCTGGCTGCTTTGCAAACATTGCAGTGTAATCTGTGACCTAGTTTACCGAGAGCTATAGAATCAATGGAATAGATTTTATTTATCCTGTCTTTTGCCATGACTGATGATAAACTTGGAGCAAATCTTAATACATCAAAAATGCCAATATATAAAACACAGGTTTAATGATGCAGAGTATTAATTTCCTGGATTTGTTACTTAGTAAAGCTGTAGGCATTCAGCATGTTCTTAGAGTTGAACAAAGGGGGAAATGAAAGGAGAATGGGATAATATAAGGTTGATAAGTCCTTGATGCAACCTACCTTTTACAAATACACTTTTTTTTTAAGCACTCCTTTTGGTTCTGATGCTGCTGTCCTCAAAACAAAGGCTGCAGTTCTGGTAAAATTCCTACTCCTCTGCCAAACAGCCAGACGCAACACGCCCGGGGGGCTCCGTTTCTTCAGGATCCCAGGCGTTATTGTGTTATCCTTTCACTCTGCCTACCTGATCGCTGTTGTCAGCCAGCAGGGGATCAAAACATAGCAGCATCTTGCGCTCTCGTGCGCCGGAGGTAGGGTACTTGTATGTTTTGATACCGTGCCGGCCCCCGGTGCCAGAGTACACGAGAACGGCATGAGGCCCACATACAAAGCTAGCATCAGTCATTTTAAAAATAATCAAATGTGGCACCAGACCAGTTATCTGTGTTTAACTTTTAATGGAAGATTAATATTTAGTAGCCTGAACGTATTGTGCACTTAGCCTGCATTCACAAGTAGTGCGGGATGGCAACGTGTGATTTTTTCAGGTGGTCAAATACATACAGTACTAGTTGTTATGCAAGATACTTAATCGTGAAAAGGGCTGGAATTCATTCCCCCCCTACCCCCCGTTCAAATATGGAGCTGGAAGACACAAGTGACTATAGAAAAGAGGAAGGAGATAGTGCCCTGGCTTACTAAGGGGACAGGGTATTTTTTAGTTTCAATAGAAGACATATGAGAGGGGAAATAGAGAGAGGGCAGAAGATAAAATGTATCTAAACAGCAGAGTAGAAACAGTAAAGTCCTGAGCAGCATTTAGATTGTCAAACCACAGGTCGTGTTGAAACAAAAACCAGGACTATGTAGCACTTTAAAGACTAACAAGATGGTTTATTAGGTGATGAGCTAATAAACTATCTTGTTAGTCTTTAAAGTGCTACATAGTCCTGGTTTTTGTTTCAGCTACACCAGACTAACCCGGCTCCATTTCTACCACAGGTCGTGTGTGTTTTCTGGAAGTGGGGGGGGGGGGGGGGGTCTGGGTGAGTGGTGATAGCAGCAGCACTCTGCAGGGATAGACCGCTCCTGGCACGTTCAGATGTATCCAGCAGCAGTGTGGCCCTGGCTTGATCAAGACATCGTCTCTGGTCCTTGGTGATGTCCCAGTCCCCTTTCTCCAGAATTTCAAGCTATGCCATTTACCAAAATCTGCTCCCGATTGTTCTGGGGTTCAAGTTCCCCCCCCCCCCGCCCCCCGGCTTGTTCTCACGGGGCACTGGGTGCATTCGTCAACATGGAGAGGAGGGATATGAACGGCTTGAAAAACAATTTAGACCCCGATGAGCAGGAGGCCATGTGAAAGGAGCGAGGGTGCAAGGGCATCAAGGAGCACAGATGATGTCTCAGTCAGATCCAGGATGTTCCCTTTCCTTGCAGTTGGAGGAAGGAGTGGAGGCCGCCCAGGCACCATTCCTGGAACTCCACTTGGGCTCCATCTTGCATGTCGGCTTTTTAATCTTGGCCCATTTGTTCATTTTCAGGCCACTGAGATTAGTCGCCTTTCTCTCCCCCACTTCAGAGCCTCTTGGCAGCTGGGTGTGTTCCCAGTTTCTTGGCCAGGGTGCTATGCTCTGCTCCAGCCCTTCCAGCCCCATCCCACTGTACATGGACTGCTGTCCAGGAAGGAGCCCTGCCCAGACTGGTGGCATTCGAACTGCGCTGCAGTTTGGGAAAGCCTCTGCGGAACCATATGCACAGGGTGTCGTCTTTGCCGATATTTTGACTCTCAAACGGGAATACGGGCCAGGCTGCTGGTGGTGTTACCAATTAGAAGAATAGTGATAGAAATGTAGCCATGTTAGTCTCGTGTAGCTGGAACAAAAAACAGGACTATGTAGCACTTTAAAGACTAACAAGATGGTTTATTAGGTGATGAGCTTTCGAGGGCCAGACCCTCTTCCTCACATCAAATAGTGGAAGAAAATTCTTCCACTACTTGATCTGAAGAAGTGGGTCTGGCCCTCGAAAGCTCATCATCTAATAAACCATCTTGTTAGTCTTTAAAGTACTACATAGTCTGTTTTTTTGTTCCAATTAGAATAAGTGCTTGCAGAATTGCGATGAACTTAGCTGGCTAGGATATTTTCCTTGGGAACGCCAAGCTGTAACCCTTGTTCTAAGGGGCATGTTTATGAAGGTTCTAATTTCTTCTGTTAATCCCCAAGTCAGTGAGCAGTCTCTGTCTTCAAAAAAGAAAGCCCCTATATTGCCCAGGCTTCTTACTGCAAAAGGTCACTGTCATCTGGAGAATTGCCTAGGATGTGCTGCTGTGTGTTACTTCTAACAGTTGAGTACGACAGGAGTTCTGACCTTTGGAGAAATTGCAATAAAACTAAATCATAGTATTCCCAGTGCTACAGGTTAAGAAATTGGCTGGGCTTGGAATAATTCATCTCCTGAACCGAGCTCTGAAAAACACTAGTTGTATAATTGATCAATCATGCATGATTTTGGGGAACGGTTAATTTTTAACGTGGCAAATACTGATTAATGTTCAAAATCAAAATGTGGTAATAGGAAGTGGCTGTAAAAGGAACACTGGGGATTCTGTATTTATTATCTCAACGATTTTCAGATCAAATTGCCTCAGTCACACGTCAGAACAATTCTCCCTTCTCCCCCGCCTCCACGTGCCATCACTGAAAATTCAGCCTACGATCTGGAAGAACCAAGCTGGGTGGCTTGTGCCTCTTGTGCAGCAGCGCCCCGAGGTGGGCTGTGGCAGCTGGCGCCCCACGCGGAAGGCGTGATCGGTGTCCCCGCCTGCATGGCCATCAATGGCCGTGACATAATCATCGGGCACCCTGGGACAGTGGCGCCCTAGGCAACCGCCTCGTCTGCCTAGGCCCACGGGCCGCCCTTGCTCGTGTCCCATGGATTTTGCAGGCGGAGCTGATTTTCCAGTTTTGCTGATGATGCATGAGGCAAATAGAAGGCAGTGTGCTCTCCTGGTACTGCGTGGGCTCGGTGGGTGTGATGGGGGGGATGTGCTGGGCCTGAGACCAGTAGAAAAGACAGAACTTTCCCCTGACGCGGCGTGACCCCAACCAAAGCAGCCAAGTGCTAGTGCCTGAGAGTAGGGACCAGTGACTGAGTAGAAACAGTCCACACAGTGAAACTGACTAGCCTGCTTTCTCTCTCAAAGCTGGGGAAAATCCAAGCAGTAAAAGAGCAGCATAAATAATGGAGCATTGTCATTTCTTCGGGGTTAATAAACAAAGACGTGGATAGTAACGTAAGTAAGGAAATGTGCCTTGATCAATCATAAGAGAAAAGGATCTGAACCAGACAGTGTCCTTGGAGCGGAGTTTTCAAGGCATGAAGAGGGACTGTGTCCAAGTTAGGGTCACCACACAGGAGTTCCTTGCTCTTAGAGACAGACTCTCCCACACAGGACTAAGAGAGGTGACAGTAATCCGGTGCTCCCGACTCCTGCACCCCAACATCCCCACTTCCTACTTTGAGCCCCCCACACTTAAACTTCTTACAAGTGCTGTTGTATCACTGCCCCATCCCCTGCCCTGAGGGGGGTGTAATATGACAGTACCTATAAGTTACTTTCACCCTGGCTCTCTAATATATATTCAGTTTTTATTGATAATTACAATGTCTTTGCTTTATGTGTTTGCTCTGCAGCCTATGGGAGCTGCAAGCAGCTGTACCCATGGGCGCACAAGTAAACCGTCCTGCGGCCCGCCAGGGGCTAATCCTGGCCACTCACAGCTGGGCGCTCAATGCCCACCTCTGGCTTAGATGGTTATGAAAATCCTGCCTAGTAACCCTAGTGGATGAAGTACAACAGGCACGTTGCAGGTAGCTGCCGAGTCCGTGCTCTTCCTCAACCCTGAGCCCCGGCTCACGTGCTCACCCAGTCCTTGGTGGCTCTGCAGACGTGGCCAGTCTAGGGACGATGGTACCTGGTGCATTCCCAGGCCTACTTGAGACTGGACTGGGACCACCAGCTGCAGTAACCGGAGCTCCTCAGGGCCGCTGGCTTGAATGTGCCTCTTGGTGAAATGCACCATGTCACATTAGCACTGCTGGAGACGGTCCCTGGGCTAACGAATCCATGAAGGTCTCTGCCTCTGTCTCTCCAAACTCTTCCGTGCCGTGCCATTGTTTCTCCTTAATTCTCGGGCAGCCCTACGACTAAATACCACAGCGTGTGCGTGCTAGTGCTTGCATCGTGCCACTAGCGCCTCAACATGGAAAAGGCTTTTGTGAACTCCTCTGTCTGGCTTGGCCACCGATAATTTAGTCCTTTGTGGTGGTCAAGTGCCTTGTACGAGGTGTATGCTGGAGATCTGTTTAAAGAGGAAGCTGTTACAGTACAGTATATCAATATATTGGGTTCAAATCATAATTCCAGCTGTAGAGGAAAAATAGTTCTTCGGTATTTTGGGATTCTAGCTGGGTCAAGGCCTGCTGAAAATTTCCTTTATAGCGTGTTCTCTTTCCTCATGCATTATTTACTGAACCTTTGAAAAGGCACAAGTTCCCCAAATAGTGCGTACGATATTGTTTGTGCTTCACCATTCCCTGGTGGATTTTTGCAAACACAATGTAGACCTACCCTGTGTATGATGAGATTGTGAATTCCTCATTCACCACAAGTGATACATGGTTAACCATGGCAAATATATTTGCACCAGTTTGTGTATTTGGGTAATTGACTAATATCTTTGTCCTGTTGAGGTGATGTGTGAATACTGATCATTATATTTCTCTCTCTGCCCCCATGCTATAAGTACTGTATATTTCGAGATGCTAATGGTACAGAAAGGACCCACTAGTTTTCCTACAGTCAGGGTTATTTCAAGAGGTTATAAATTGTCTGTAAATGTTTACTCTTGGTTACAAAATCAAATGCTGAGAGCTTTTTTCCAAAACAGCTAAATTTGGTGTAAAGCTGGTTTGTAAACTGCTGCTTCAAAACAGCGCCCTGGTCAAACACAAGTGAAATTGCTCGAGTGTGGTCCTCTCCAGGCAGATTACAGATAATGACTGAACACAAGCATTGGATGTGGCTAAACAGGTTTCCAGGATGCATGTGAGTCTATTATGCACAAGGCCTTACATATTGCTGAATTAGTTCAGTGAACGCATTGGGTTATCTCCCTTACAAAGACAAGAAGGACGGAGCAGGGTGGTTATAGTGGCTTCGCCTCCTGTAATGCTTTACCATATACAATTATGGAAAGAATTGAAGTGATTAAATGTCACACAAATATTTGCTAAAACATGGGATCTTATCCAGCTTGACTCGTTCACTGTGCAAAATATTTATGGGTTCTTGATTAATCTTGTAATCAACAATTAAATTTGCTCCCTTACCGGGAGGATTATTTCCGTTTATTCTTTCTTCTTGCTTCATTGCAAGAGCTGATGGGGGAAACTCTCTTCTTACTCTTTACATTTCAAATAGGTATCGAATCCCTGCAATTACCTTGTTCTTGAAGGAATGAAGGATGGTAAGAAAATGTTTTACAATCAGTGGGTCTGTGCTTTTGCTTCTAATCTTAACATCGACGTGCAGTTGTCTAAAAGATGCGAACTATTTGTGGTCTTATTCGCAGGAGAAGGTTAAATCTTGTATTTTTATTGTATTTGTAAAGATAGAAAAGCAGTGACTGTATGGACCCAACAAGTACAGGCAGTCCCCGGCTTATGTACAAGATAGGGACTGTAGGTTTGTTCTTAAGTTGAATTTGTATGTAAGTCGGAACTGGTACATATTGTAGGGGAAACTCTAGCCAAACATTTCTCCAGAGCTCAGTTTTATTCTCCCACATCTCACTTCCCTCAGTCCTTTATTCTCAAGCTGAAGTGTCTGCTGAGAAAAGCCGCTCCGCGTCTCCCTGGTCTGGGGGGGGGGCGCTAGCTTCGCGTCTCCCTGGTCTGCTGGGGGGAAGCAGCTAGTGCGGGGTTGCCTCACCCCGTTTGTAAGTAGGGATCCGATGTAAGTCGGATCCATGTAACCCGGGGACTGCCTGTACCTTAAAATGGTAAAAGGCTTTTGGAGTGTGGAGCTGACATGCACCCATAATTGTCACCTTAGCTAGTGTATGGTTTGGCAGTATTTCAGAAGGTCTCCAGAGGATCTGTCATGGTGTGTTGTACCAATGATCTGTACGTAATGTATTGTGTATGATGGACCTAAGGGAACTCAGGGAAGGAGGCATAGTGGGAACAGAAGAGGAAAGAATAACATTAATTATTTCAACTTCATTTATTTATTTGAGACACACATCGTGTCCTATTAAGGACAGCAGAACGAGACTCTGGGTTCCATTTGTGGCTACAGATTCACTTTGCAGGCTTAGGCAAGTAAAAAAGAGACCGTACTGAATTAAATATTGCCCATAATTTAAGGTTTTTTTTAAATAGCAGGTTATGTAAATGCTTATCATAGATATTCCTATTTTAAAATGTCCAATAGAAACACTACCAGAAAAAATTTCCCTGTCATTTTTAACCCAAATACTGCACATAATAAGTCTAATATAACAGAATTAAAAGGTGAAATTTACTAGAAATAGGAGTGAAATGGACGACTTCGTTGTCCACCCTGAAAGACATGGCAAAAGTCAATTGCAGGAATGGTCAATTAAAAAAAAATAGGGTGTTTTTTTTTTTTTTAAGTCTTCTAGTGTTAACCTGAAGAAACCTATGGCATTTGTTGTTGTATAAAGAATCAAATCTTTAAGTATATAATATCTTACTCTTAACTTCTTTAGCTTAGTTACGTCCATCTATGAAATGGGTATTGCTGTACTCACCTAGTTCAGTTAGCTAGTGTGTGGCCCAAATTACATCTTAAAGCGCTTTGAGTTCCTTAGGGTCACTAGAAGCACAAATGATTTTTAGAGATTGTTCTAAACCAAAAGTTGCTTTACTGCTTCCCCTCAATAGCTGAAACAAGGGGTTCCTTGCACGTAACCAGGCTGAGTACTGGAGTCAATAGAGAGGACTAAAGGGGATTTAAAAAGCAACCAGAAGTCCCACTAAAACTAAGTTCTAGTGCAGGGGTGGCCAACCCGTTTATGAAGACAGCCGAAACAGCAGCGGAAAAAATGCGAAGAGCTGCACCAGAGTTGTCAAGCCGAAAAAAAAGTGGGGTGGGGGAAAGGCTGCCCCTTTAAGGAGCAAACAAGCAAGCTTAGGCCTTTTGGTCTTATCAGGCTCTGGTCAATGGCCGCCATCTTGGGTGCCATTTTGAATCGCTGACCCAGTAAGCGCAGGTGGGCTGGGGAGGGCCATGGGCCCTTGGGGGGGGGGGGCGCAGGAGTGGCTTTGCAAATCACACTTTTGGAGGGGGAGAGGGGAAGAGCCACATGCAGCTTGTGAGCCACGGGTTGGCCACGGCTGTCCTAGTGGCTTATTTAAGTTCATTGTGTGTGGTTGACTGGGAGTCAGGAACTCATTAGTTCTAATCCTGCCTCTGACACTTCCACTCTGTGGTCATGGCTGTGTCACTTAACCTCTCTGTTCCTCATCTTGGGTCGAATGGAGATCATTGTAAGAGCGTTGTGAAGAGTAAATTATGCAGGAGGTGGGGAAAATGCTCAGGCAACACAGGCCCGAGTGTGCTGTACAAAGTGCCGTACAAACACGAACTCGCTGTCAGAACGATAGATCTCTCGAAAATGTCAGTTCTTTAAGCATCCTGTCTAGTCAACACAAAATTCTCATTGACTCCTTTGGGAGCTGGTGAGCTCCGAATCGCCTGTTAGTACTAAGAATTGAAACCAGGGTAGGTCCTTTCTAGAGAGCAGTGTTTTAAAACCTGTTCTTGCTGGAATTGTGTTAACATGATGTCCCGGCCAGTGAAGAAAGTGCATAACTGTGTTCTTTGGAAAGTAACAAAGTCAATTATAATGCGGTAATGCCTGCTCGTACTATTTCTGCCCCAATGCCATGTGTGTACAGGTAAGCCTGGCTAGCAGGTAAAGAGACTGGAGACTTTTCAGTTCTTCAGTTCCTCCTCAGATGGTGGTGTTGCCAGTCCTGAGCTGATGTCTGATTCTTCCAGAGTTATGAAAATAGACATTTACTTGTCATAGCTATTTTAAAATGTTTTAGCTTTACCCAGGCAGTCCTCAGCTGCCCTTTCCCATGTTGCTTAACCTCCTCAAAACCTTTTTCCAGCAATGGAACCACGTGATTCTCCAATTCCTAAACCTCGGAGTTGTTTTGGACTGAGTCTTAATGGACTTGCATGTAGCCAGTGTATTGCTCCTCTGATATATGCATATATACACATTCTTCCATTCTCTATGGTGGACTGATTCAAGCAGTATATTTTGAAAGGGTTATCGATCTCCAAAAAATCCTCCATAAGATGCAGGAAGAAGTCGTAGAGACCTTCTCTTCCTTCCATTCCTTACTCTCGCGTTTTCCAAAACTTGAAGGACAGGACATTTTTAGGGGGAATATTCCTAAAAGTGAGATTTATTAGGGTGTGAAATAGACTTCCACCACTGCTTTGGGGGAAATGTTGCTTGGGCTGTCTAAAACTGGGATAGAAAATGTGTCGTGGGACACCATTCTACTGGCAGGGACGAAGATTCACCGACCCAATCGGTCTCCTCCGTCTGATTCCTGTGGACCCTTACGTCTGTTCGCCTTGTTTATTATCCATGTCACCTGCCTGGCTTCTCATAGCTCTTCACTCTCAGAAGTTCATTAATCACTGTAGTGTGGCGACAGTCTACTGCTGCGCTGGGATTGTGCGAGGGCCTATCCCGGTACCCCGCGTGATGGGAGGGCAGACTAAATGGAAGCAGGGCCCCTTCGCTCTAGCAGCTGAATTCTAACATCCCTGCCACGCGCTTTCTCTTAAAGATCCAGGATTTGAAAGCCGATTTCTCGTTGCCTGCGAGACTCCTGCGGGAGTTTATCAGCCTCTGGCTAATACGTTTGTTACCGAGCTCTAAGAATTCCTTGAGCGGGAATTCGGGCGTTGGACTCTGAGAAGGCTGTAGGACGACTTCCTTGTACCCTGCGTGGGATCATTGTCTTGTCTCCTACTGACCAGAGCCTGTGATAAGCTGCCAGCTTACGCCTCGCTGCTGGGCTAGAACTTGAGAATTGCTGCTTCCCCATCTTGAGAAGTTGAGATGACAAGTCCCTGTTGGGGGGGGGGGGGTGGGAGGGCCCTGTGCTCCGTGCTCCATGCAAACTCGCAAAGGGGCTAGCAGGTCAACCAGCAAGAAATCATTAAACTGAAGCTCATCCTCCACTTCGTTCATGTGAAGCAAGTCAGGGCTTGGCTGGCACCCAAGGGACACGACTGACTGTTTCGAGCCCGTGCTCCAGCAGAAGTCGTGGGCTGTTCTGGGTTCTTCTTGCCTCATCCTCCTTCATTTGGACAGGGGCCAGGCAAACTCCTCTCCGAGCTTCCCCTCTCTTTCTCTTCCTCCTCCCTTCTCCTGGTACATCGGAGCAGAGAGGAAGCGACGCGTTTTCTGTATCCTCCCTTGCTTCCCTCCTTGGCTACCCCGCCTGCCCGCACCGCCGTGGGTTTGGCGCCATCTGCGTGCCAGGAGAATGCCCTCGCTGTGGCTGATGGGGAAAGGAGACGTAACCTGCCAAGTTCCAGAACGACCGCGATGAGCAGGGTAGCTCATGGAGCGGGTGGCTAATGAAGAGCTGCATGTCCCGGCTGAGGCCGTGCGCTTAGTGCCAGACGCACTCGATGGAAAGGAAGAGCCTGGGTCTGCTGCAGGGAGCACGTCCGGCTGTTCAGCATAACCCGTGGCATGGCCTGCCAGCCAGTGGCACCTGCTGGGGGGGGGGGGCTGTGTCGCCTGCTTGGGGGGGGGGCTTTGTCGCCTGTTCCCACGGCCAGCCAGGGCCCCCAAAGGGAGAGCTCCTTCTCTGCGACTGCCAGCTCTCACGCTGCAAAGCCTGCCATACCCTAGGGATCTCTGAGGCTGTTCCGTGACTTGCAGCTGGGGGGCGGAGCTGCCCGAGCCAGGCAGCCCCGCCCACTCAGGTTTCGTTCAGCAGCGATGGCCGAGTGAGGCTGCTGCTGCGGGACCTTGGCTCTCGGCTGCACCTTCCATCCCCATCCTCTGCATGGGTTAGAGCGAGGGATCCTGAGGCTGGGCGGCCGGCTCGAGGACAGGCGTGTGCGTTAGTGACGTTAGGGAGGAGGCTGTTAGGCTTATCTGTTAATCTAAGATGATCAATTAATCTTGGCGACTGCTCGTGCTCCACGCCCCTTGGAGCAAGGGAGAGGGGAGCGGGAGCTGGTGCTGCGGGCAGCTGGCTTAAAATCCGGTTGCCCCAGCACCGGCTCCTCAGTGCTGCCTATCCCCCCCCTCCCGCCAGTGCTGCTTCTGTCAGAGGCTGCATTGGGGGTGTAGCTGGGGAGGCTGCCTGGGCCCCCCATGGGCAGAAGCTGCTCCGCATGTCCACCAGGGCGGGGGTTCTCAGGGGTGAATGGGGGAGCGAGGGCCCCTCGTTGCCATAGGCTGTGTTCACCCTGGAAGGCCTTTTGCGCAGGGAAGCAGAGGAGGGTTTTCCACGCGGCTGCGGGTTCCGCCCGGGACCAGACGTGGCTTGTTTTTGTGCGGTGACGGGTCCTCTTCCCACCCCCGCGGCGGTGAGGGAGTCTCGGCCTTCGGGGGCAAAGGCCACCACGGCTGCGTGGGGATGGGGTCTGTGGGCAGGTGACCAAGACGTCAGAGATTGGATCGACCCTCTGTCTGCCGCCAGATCGACCCTCCGCTGGTGGCAGCCTTCACGCCAAACCCGCCTCCTTTCGGTGCCCCTCCCGCTCCTGGCCAGCGGCTTGAGCGCTGCCTGAGACCCAGCTGCTCGCCAGGCGCCTCGCCGGGATACGGACCGGCTCCTCTGGCTCCGGGTCCCCCTGCCCCCAGCACGCTCGGCCACAACTTCCTCCTCCTGTCTCCGTCAGCTGCCGGCTACCCCCTGAGGGGCCCACAGGGTCTTCGGAGCGGAGGGGGGGCCACCTCCAAGGGTCTTATCTGGCTCTTTGTAGTGCCGGCAGCTCGTGGGCGCGGCGCCAGCGTGGCGGTTTGTGACAGGGTCCTTCTTTGTGACCCTGCACTGCCGTGTGGCCCGGCCATGACCCGTCGGTCGTGCACCGCGAGATGTGCCCGTCGGTAGCGTCGTGCCTGCGGCTGGAGCACAGCTGGGACCTGGCAGGTCCTGTCCCTCGACCTGGCTCCACGCTGGCAGCCCGGGGTGCAGGCATGGCCAGCTGGAGAGAGGTGCTGAGATGGCCACGTGTTGCCAAGCAAACAGGAAGGGGCCTTTCAGCTTTCCAAAGGAACGCAAAGGGCGGGCCTGAGGGTTGGTCACCTGAGCAGGGCTGTAGAGTTCAAACCGATGACTAGAGAGGCCAGAACAGGCATTGTGGGAAGGGCGCCGGAGGCCAGCCAGGACGCAGAACTACGCCCCAGCGCTGGATCCAGAGCGCCGCCTCTCGTCAAGGTGGTTTAACGAGAGTGCGCCGCCTGCGGAGCTAGTGCGCACCAAGCGCCTGGCCCATGTGGGCACCACGTGCGTTGTAGTGCGCAGGCTGACTTACAGCACAGTAACCTGCCAGCGTAGACTTGGCTTTACACAAGTTGGCGCGATAGGGCTTGGGGGGCATCACTTTTCCCTACACGCTGTTTGTTTTTAAAGAGAGAGAAAAACCCTTGGCATTTGTTTCTGTTCTTTCAGTCTGCCACTCTGTGTCCTTTGGGACATCTCCCAGGCTGCTGGCTCTCCGAAAGTGAGAATCCTCCAAGGTATCTTTAGGGAAGATTACTTAACTTGTAGGACTGCCGTTCTGAAAACCCAAACTACCCTGCCGGGCACTTCTCCGCCTGCCTCCCTCTTGTTCATCTGGAGTGCTGGTCGCTGTAGAGCGAGATTTTGGTATTTTGTGTGCTGGAGACTAGTGCAAAGCAAGAGGTCAGCTTAAGTCAGAGCCTTTAAGGAAGGCTCCTGGCTCACCATAGAGCCAGAGGGATTTCCCGAATGTTTTAGGCTTCAGGTACAAGACCCAGGAGTGTGACTCTTGCAAGAGAAGCACAGTGTCGAGAGACGTCCTCTTCCTTTATTCTGCTCAAAGCCTGGGGGAATAGCAGTGAGGAGTAGCTAAGAGCCAGTACCAGGCTGAACTCCTAGTCTAAAGGAGTCATTTGACAAATCCAAATAATAAAGCAGTCTCTGAAATTTAGCACTCAGCCTCTGAGTCTCACCCTGTGCATGTGTAGGCTCTTCTGCATCCCATGACAAGTTTGTTTGGAGCCGCTGTATTTTGCAAACATCTTCTAATTTTGCGGCTGTGTCAGCAAAAATAAATGTTAACAAGTGTAACCACTGTATAACGTTTGGGGTGTAAGGTTAATGCTGTGAAATGTTCTGCAAGTGGGGGGGGGGGGATTGTTTTTTTTTTTTTATTCATTTTATTTATAAACTCCAGCTGATGTAAGGATTCTTGAAACCACCTGGGTGGTGAATTAGAGCACTCTTTGGAGCAGCTCCTTGCTACGTTTCTTACTTTCCAATATCTGATCCGTTGGGCTTTTGCTGCCTTTGCATATCCATTTCCGTGTGCACAGAGCCATGCATGCGCATGGACACCAGCACTACCGCCTCTTTAACCATTTTACCAGAAGTTATAGCTGCGTATTTACAACCCAAAGGCCAGTTTACCCCCCCCCCCCCATTGCATTTTGCTAATGTTCTATATGCATCTGAGTGGCCCTTCTCTGAGAATCCAGCATGTAGAGTTCATATTCTGTGTTAAATTAGTGTCGTGTGTGGCAGGGGAAGGCCGCATTCTGCAAGTAACAGAAGGTTTTTCTAAGGACTTCCCAGCAAACTCAAGGTTCTTTTAGAAGGACTTTGCAGCGTCGATGTTGCCGGAAGGGTTAATACATTCAACCTTTCCGTAATGATAATCGAAGACACTAATTATCACCACAGTGGTTTTTAATTCTTATGCCGGAATCTGCACAGCAATTTTTCCTCTCCTTAGCATCTCTTGCCTTCTCCCTCTCCCCGGCCGTTCATATTCTGCATGTTGTTGGGCAAGAAATCCTCAGCATCAGCTGCATCACAGAAGCCGCAGTTAAGTCTGATCTTAGCAGCTGTCCCTAACTTTTTGCAGCATGCAGCATTACTATTTGTGCAACAGTCTGCGAAAAACCGGAGGGCTGATTTCTAATAGGATCCCTTCCTTCAGGCCTGTACGGAGTGACAGCGTGTAAAGTCTCTTGTGAAAGTTCTCTAAAGCTTATGACAGCAGGTACGTGAGCAGTCGCAAGAGATAATGAGCTAAGGACCGTTGCTTTTAGTCCTGCTTCTTTTGTGCTGAAACAGTCTTGGTCATGCACTGGAATCTGCTATGTATGACCAAGCAACGCAAATGATGAAAGGTCTAGAAAACACGAGCTATGAAGGGGGGCTGAAGGAATTGGGCTTGTTTAGTTTGGAAAAGAGAAGACTGAGAGGGGACGTGATAGTGGTTCTCAGGTATCTAAAAGGGTATCAAATTTGCAGCAGGGGAGGTTTAGATTGGACATTAGGAAAAAATTCCTAACTGTCAGGGTGGTCAAATATTGGAATAAATTGCCAAGGGAGGTGGTGGAATCTCCCTCTCTGGAGATATTTAAGAACAGGTTAGATAGACATCTGTCAGGGATGGTGTAGACGGAGCTTGATCCTGCCTTGAGGGCGGGGGGCTGGACTCGATGACCTCTCGAGGTCCCTTCCAGTCCTATTATTCTATGATTCTATGATTCTATGAAATGGGGGGAGGGGGAATTGTTCTCCTTGGTGTCTGAGGATAGAACAAGAAGCAAGGGGCTTAAACTGCAGCAAGGGAGGTTGAGGTTGGACATTAGGAAAAACTTCCTACCTGTCAGGGTGGTTAAACACTGGAATAAGTTACCTCCGGGGGTTGATAACTGGAGATATTGAAGAGCAGGTTGGACAGACGCCTGTCAGGGATGTTTTGGTGCTTGGTCTTCCGTGAGGGCAGGGGACTGGATTTGATGGATGCTTGAGGTCCCTTCCAGTCCTAGTGTTCTGAGAGTCTCTGATCACTTACTGAAGCTTGGAACAAACAGGTTTTCTTCTTCTGTTTGCTGTTCTGCAAAGACCGAGAATGTAAATACGTTGACTTCTGATAGAATTCGCTATACGCTTCATTAGAGTGAGTCGGGGGGCCGCTTGTTTGTAGCTCTTCCCCTCCAAGTATTAGAGCGCTCTATAGTTTGCCCTGGACTCAGATTCATTCTCAAAAAACTCGTCACCCGTTTGCAACCTACTGTTTCATTAAGAATCATTAACTGCAAAATCAGCCGCTGTTGGCGAGATGTTTCTTAATTTAGATGCAGCTGGAGCCAGTGGGACTTAATGCCCCATCTAAAGATTTTTTTTTCTTTTGATATAGTTCAACCCAGTTGTGCTCTGCATCTAATTAGGAGTTAGTTTAATTGTGTTTTGAGATGTGTTCTCTTCCTTTTCAGCTTCCCTGGCAGGGGACGGAAAGTCAGGAAGACTCCTGGGTTCTCTTCCAGGCTCTGTCACTGGCTTGTACGGGGCACTGGGTAACACACGGTACATGCCTCTGCTTGTGAAATGGGAATAACACTTGCCTTTGTCTCATGAATGTGGAAGGGCTTGGACTCTGCAGACTCCTTTTCAGAGAAGTGCTGGGCATTGTTACCCCTCCGCTTTGGACTTGCAGGTATTTGCCTGTCTCCGTGGCTGCAGGGATGTGGTGGTGAAACTCAGTTTAATGGTTTGTAAAGTGCTTTGAGGTCCTCAGATGAAAGATACTGCAAAGTGCAAATCCACAGCTGCCTGGGGCTTCCCAGCTGTCGCTTTATTGTGTACATCAGCCGCTCCGAATGTCACAGCTGCAGGAGGGGTAGAATTGGGATCTTTCTGCACAGAAGTGCAAGGCCCTGCTGCCAATGAAAGGAGACCCTTCATGAGCCGGTTGGGACGTAGGACACAGCTGGTCGTTTCTGACAGTCCAGTAGAGGCCCCTGAGCTCGTTCACGATGGGGGAGTTGTGGCTGAAGTGGCTTATCTGACGTGTGAGCCCGGACTCAAGACCTTCCTTGAACGTACATTATGATGAGCTGATCCCACCAGAGCGCCCTGGCACTGGGGACTAGCACCCCCTGCTGGCTGCTTGTCTTTCTGCACCACTCCACTGCCCAAGGAGGAGCACCCAAATCCAGTGTCTGTCAGCAACAGAAACTCTCACCACTGGGTATGTCTAGACTACAGGCTTTTGTTGACAGAAGTTTTGTTGACAGCTTCTGTCGACAAAGATCATCTAGACTACAGCCGGTTCTGTCGACAAAGCAAGCTGCTTTGTCCACGTGAGAGTGTAGACGCAAAGGACCGTGTAGATGCAATAACGCCTTGTCAACAGAACTGTCGACAAAAGGTGTTATTCCTTGTAGAATGAGGTTTACAGCCATCGACACAACTGCTGAGTTCTGTCGACAACTCAGCGGCAGTGTAGACGCAGGGATAGTTTTGTCGACAAAAGCCTGAAGTCTAGACACACCCGCTGTCTCAAGGGCTCCCAGCTGGCTCTGGGCTTCGTCTTCAGTTTTCGGGTTGGTTGCTCTGTAACCTTCTCCCCACATCCAGCCTCAGGCATTGGCCCCTCAGACTGCATCTGTCTGGGTGCATGTTCTCGGAAGTGCGTCTGGTTCCTCCCTTCAGAGCAAATGCTCTTCCCTGTTACAAGGGCCACACGTCCTTTCAGTTCTCGCTTGCTGCCTCCCAGTCCTGCTCCTCCGGCTGAGGAGCGAGTTGTGCCTGTGCTGTAATTAACTGGCTGTTAGCCTCTTGCCAGCCCATGGTCTCACCCCCCGCAGGGCCGTCTTGTGCTTCAGCAGAGTTCACTCTAACGAATTCCAGCTGTAGATGACTCAGGTTTATTCGCAGTCTTTGCTTTGTTTGTATTTCCTATTCAGTAGAATGAAATTGGTGGGGAAAACATCTCTTGTATAAGTGTACAATGTACCCTGAAGACTGAACCAAAAGTCCTAGGCAAAAGCTCTCCACTGCCAGTTTGACATGATCATATTGTATTTACTTTGTAGATAGCACAGGTACATGTAGCAAACAAATTCGAGTAAGTAGCTACTGTAACTTTAGTCGATGTTATCTGCTGGGGTATTTACACTTCGGCCGCCGATTTGGCAGATTTTCAAGTCCAGTTTCACACCCCATTTCCGAGCGCTCAGGTGCATGGGAATGGCTCACGGTTCCGGGCATGGCTGTGTGATTTTTACACAGGACTGAGGATGGGTCTGCTGGCTCAGTGCAGAAGTGTCTGTAAAGTACTTGAGGCTTTGTCTGACATTGGGTGTCTTTCTGAAAGAAACACCCCTGACTGGTCTTGATGCAGGAATTTGGGTGAAATTCCAGGGCTTATGTTATGCAGAAGGCTGGGCAGATGATCGCAATGGCACTGCCTTCTCTTAATAGATGTGAACACAGGCTGTAATCCCAGGGGTTACCTTGGGGTAGACAAACTATTTGACAGAGGGTGTATTGCTTTCTTGATAGCATAATACTCCATGCATGGCCAATCGCGGACCCCACATGCTAAGCACCTGTCTGCATGCAGTGGGGACCAGCTGCATCTGAGTTAAGTCTTGACTCTGCCACAGACTGCTTGAGCAGTGTTGGGAACGTCACTTTCCACTCCTGCCTGATGTTTTCCTCCTTTCTAAAAGCTTTGGCTACATCTACATTACAATAAGATGTGGCACTCCAGCAAGGGGAGTAACAGAGCTGGAGTTGATGTACCTTAAGTCACCTACTTGCAGTGGCAATGGGAGACACTCTAGTACCCGTGTTGACCAGAGAGTGCTCTGCGGTCGATTTGGTGAGTCTTCGCTAGACCAGCTAAATTGCCTGCCAGTGCATTGATCTCCGTTCATTCCATCCCAGCTATAGGGTAGATATCAGCTTTCGAGATGATGATTCTTTGTTGAAGGTTGAATTAATCCCTTTGTTACTTATATTTGCATATGCAGCATGCCATTCACATTCAGTTTCATAGTAGTAGTTAGTTTTTATTTACTATTCCTCAGCACTCCTGTGAAACAATCATTGTTTAGTTTTCAGATAGGCACATTGAGGCCCAGAGGAGCTAGAGTTAGTAGAAAGCTGATTTTTTTTTTTTCCATGGACTACACTGTCCGCAAAGTTTCCCAAACTTCCATTCCCATTTCTAATCCCTGGAACTCACCTCCTCGGTAGTGGTGGTAAGGATGAAGGCAGTTTCTGTTACGTTAGTTAAATAAGAAAAGATCAAGCTAATGACGAGGAAATGACACACATTGTGGTTGTCAGGTGCTTGCAGACCTATTAACTGAAAACTCCACCATTCTTCTCGCCATTGATTCATGGTTAGAAGATAACATGGCTGCTTTAGAACAGA
Organism: Pelodiscus sinensis; assembly: GCF_052426305.1. Classification (NCBI taxonomy): domain Eukaryota; kingdom Metazoa; phylum Chordata; order Testudines; family Trionychidae; genus Pelodiscus; species Pelodiscus sinensis. The sequence continues at coordinate 2,348,095 of NC_143077.1, forward strand.
CAGGTGAGTCAGGGTCTCTCTGAATTGCTCAAGTTCCCGTTGGGATCTGTTGGATTTACAGTAATCTTTAATTATAACTTGTAATTGCTTTAGGATGGATTATCAGGGTTGCGGTCCATTGCTGCATGTTGCCTAGTAACATTCTCGTGTGCTGCAGCAGGGTCTCTTCTGCGAGTTGCAGGCTTTTGTCACCACGAAGTAAAGGCCCGTGGTTAGAGTGTTTAAATGAAACCTGCCAGCCAAGCGCCATGACATTTAGCAATACAAATATTACGTAGAGTGACTCCCCAGGCTCTTTCCAAACGCGTGGGTCTGAAAGGGCCCCGGCGTGATGATCGCTCTGTGGCAAAGCTTTTTAGTTCGAGTCCCTCATTCTGCTCTTCAGCAGGGTTTGTGTGTGGATTTAAGTGTTTCAAAAATATAATTCAGGGCCCGGTACTGACCTTGCACCAGTTTTACATGGGTTGCAGCTCCCTTTGGTGGAAATCAGGAATGATTTCAAGTCGAGTAAGCAAGAGAGAGCAGGAAGTGTGATAAGCCCTCGCACCCTCCTTTTACTGCCTCTTCCTCCATAGCTTTGGCTGGGAATTGTTTTTCAGGGTGGGAAAATACACAGCAATGGACTGCAGGTAAGAAATCAGAACCGGCGCTAATTTCACTGTCCTAAAAGGTTGGCGGCAGAAAAAGTCAGATCGTGTCTGATCCGATCTACCAGGTTAGAAGCTGAAAAGGTCAGATCTTATCTGACTGCAACTGATCTTCAGCAAAAAGACAGAGGAGAAAACTTGCCCGTTTGAGTAACAGTGGGAAGATTGTTAATTTAAAAAACAAGCAACAAAAAAGAGGGAAAAACCCCAAATCTGCTGAAATCCTCTAACTTGGACTCTTTTAGATAGTGTGAGAGTTTAAATATTTTATAGGGAGCCGATGGGTAAGGATTTTCTTTTTTAAGCAAAAGAGCCATGAAAGTGGTTATCTTGTAAAGATAATTGCTTTGTATAATGTTCATAGGAAGCTCTTGAAATGGACTGATTGGTTGGCATATTTAAATTTCATCTCTTAGGCATTTACTAATTACCCTAGCCTAGATGGATAAAACTAATCAAATAGCTGCTTGGAAATGCTCTGCATTTTAAAACCAAACTGGGCTGACAGGAGGCAAATGTGAGTTTGATTTCTTGCTGATCCTCTCTGGTTTTACAAGTAGATTTAACCCAGTGTGTTAAATTAAATGCCGATTCTGTTCAATCACAGCGGAGGTGTTGTGCATGTCCATTGCCAGGGTGGAATATTTCTTGGGCTGTTTTGATCTCGGCCTCCTGTGCCCTGAGGTTTCTCCTTTGGTGCGTCAGTGACCTACCTAGCTCATGCAAAGGGCAGATTGCTTCCTGCCGCGGTCCCATTGGCAGCCCAAAGCCCGCCACGCCACTGCATGCCAGCCACGCCGCTGTGCTCAGTGGAAGGTGCCTGCTGTCCTCGTTGCTGAAAGTCGAGCTCCCTAGCACTTGGACAGGGCTTGCCCAGTTCTCTTGTCCAAGGTGGAACAGAGTCCTGGACTGGAGCCACCAAAGCGCTGCTGTAGCCAGGGACCTATGGAAGCTTGGTGTGGCGGGATTTTTAGAATCCTAGAGCTGGAAGAGACCTCAGTCCAGCCCCCTGCCCAAGGCAGGACCAAGAAAACTCAATCAAGCCAGCCAGGACTTTGTCACGCTGAGACTTAAACACCTTTAGGGATGGAGATTCCACCCCCTCCCTCAGGAACCCAGCCCAGCGCTTCCCCACCCTCCTAGGGAAATAGTTTTTCCTGATGTCCAACCTAGACCTCCCCCACTGCAACCTGAGCCCATAGCTCCTTGCCAGGACTGGCAACATTTTGGCACCTGAGGCGGGGAGCTCAAATGACGCCCCCATGCCCCCTCGCTTGGGCCAAAACTTTGGAAGGTCTCAATTCTGCCTCCTTCCTGTTCTACTCTCTTGGGACTGCTGCTACCTGCCCCAATAAAGGAGAACTAGCAACTTAAAACGCCTTGTTCAAAAGTTTTGAGTAACACTTCCCTTGACGCCTGAACAGCAGATGTAACTGGTGTGCCGTGCATCTAGAGGGGAGAGAATGTGTATGTACCAGCAGCAGACACAATTTTCTACACTCTGGGTCCTAGTGCCCCTCCCCCCCCCAGTCTGGCACCCGAGGCGGCTGCCTCAGTTTCCTCATGGTAAGGCCGGCCCTGCTCCTTGCTTTAATAGATCTTTATTGATCAGGGTGGTGCTGGGGAGGTTACGGGGGCTAGAGCCACCCAGAAGTTGGCCGCAGCACTCTTCCCCCTGCGGCCACCGGAGGAGTAAGCCTGGGCAGGGGGCTGGGGTGCCCAGGAGAAGTCATTGGGCCGTGCCACAAGGGCAGGTGGATGGTTGGGGGCTCCACACAGCAGCCCGGACTCTTGGGTCCCATCCCAAGCAGTTGCTGCTCCCCATGGGCTCCCCCAGCCCCGGAGCTGGGTCCTTCCACCCAGGAGCTCTTAGCAGTTCCGAGAGCTGCCTGGCTCCGACTTCTGGCTGCTGGCGTGGCCACGGGGCAGGGATGGGAAATCTTTTTTTTTTTGTTTGTTTTTTGTTTTTTTTTTTTTGGCTGGGGGCCACTTCAAAAATGTGTGCGGCCCTGGGCCGCTCCAGAAGGGGCGGGGCCTCAAACGGAAGGGGTGGGGCCAGGATGCTTCCGGGCTTCCCCACCTACAGACAATGATTGGCCTGGGGGTGGGGGAACCCCTTTGCCCCCCTCCCCAAGGTTCCCACTAGACGCCCATGCCCCTCCCCCCCCAGACCAATCAGGGCCTGAGGGCGGGGGAACATGCGAAGCCTCCTCCCACCCTGCCAGGAGCATGTGGCACTTCTAAGCACCGTGTGCTCCTTGCAGGGCAGGGGAAACTTCACATGCTCCCTCTGGCCCTAATTGGCCTGGGGCGAGGGTGCGGCAGGGCCTCCACAGGCCAGATCCAGCCCGTGGAGGCCCTTTTGCCCACCCATGCCACAGAGGGCATTGGGCTGCGGGGGGCAAGGGTGGGTGCTCCCCAGTTTTCTGTCTGGTCCGTCTTGGTTCCTCCACCGGGAAGGCGCTCGCGCCGCCGCTGGGTTTGGTTCACTAAATAAACTTGCACAAAGTGCGTTGATGTTCATAGAAACAAATGTGCCCGAGTCCAGCGTGGCCAAGCAAATGGAAAGCAATGGGGGGGGGGGGGATTCGGCGGCAGCGTGGGAACTGTAGGTGCAGCCCCGGTGTCTTCACTGGGCTTCAGCAGCACGAGGCGCGTGGGGCTTGTCGGTGTGAATGTTGGATGCGCCGCAGGGTTTAAAGGGCCAGAGTCGAAGGAGGTGGCCCAGCGCAGTAAAAACGGCTCTTTACACCCTGCGTCGTCTGAACACGTCGCCTCCCATTCCCCCCCATTCCCCGGTCCAGCAAGGGCCAAGGGAAGGGTTTAGGGCACAGGGATACTTCCCCAGCCCCTCTCTTCCTAGTGCAGCCGTCCCCCTGTGGTCACTCTGCAGTAGAACGGTCTCTGATCAGTCCCCTCCCTTTGCATGGGATGGAAGACAGTCCCATTCCAGGCACTGCCCAGTGTCCTGGCACCACCAAACCTGGCCTTGCTTTAAGTTACAATAAGAGGAAGCTGCCTAGTAAATGTGGTGGTCCCAGCTCTTCCCTTTTAGGAGAAGTTCTTGAATAAACGGCCTGCCGGATGGACTCCTGGATAGATGTACAAACTCTCTATGATATATTGAAATGATGCATTTACATTGAAAATGGAATGCACTTCATTGTGAGGCTGGGTCTCTTTCTGGGAAGTGAGGTGGATGGTGCAGCTCGGGCAGGAAAGACAATCTGACAAGTTTAATTGTAACTTGAAATCTGCGCTGTGAATCAGCGGCGAGGCTGGGTGGTTGTACTTGAGGGTGAGAGCGATAATTGTCTGTCAGGTGGCGTGCGGCACAGTGGTAAATACACCCTCTAGAGGAAGGAGCACTTTGCATAACATTCCTCTTTGTTTTAAAGCTTGATCTGGCGTGACAAAGCGTCCCCTTTTAACACTGACACCAGAAATCAGACTTGAAAATCGTAGGCCAGGAGGGGACCTGGAGAGGTAGGACTGTGTTCTCCTGGCCCTCCCGCATTCTGATGTGCAATTAATCCCTCACGGGAGGGGCTGGGTTGGTAGAACTGTGCAGAGATGTTTGTTGCTGTTAAACTTTCCCAATTAGTACTCCTGGGCCGGTGCTGAGAGAGGCGCTCCTGATTCAGGAGCAGATGAACGCCACAGCATGGGTCTTATCACAGAAATGGGCCAGTTTTAAAACAGCAAGTGAAATTTTCCTCCCGCAAAGGAGATGACAGCAGCCTGTCAGCATCTCTAGGCAGCATGGCGAATCTGGTCCCGCCTCTGTCTGATTATCAGTCCAGAACAGAACAGCACACGAAAGTTTCAGGCTTTGCAGCCAGCAGGAAATCACTTTACACCGAGGCTCTGCAGAACCGCATGACAAATTTAACTTCATTTGCCCGTTCAACCATTTTGAAGGAGAAAAGAAGGAACCTAGCTGGGCGGGGGAGGGGGGACGCTGTCTCCATAAACAGCCTTTCGGGGTGGCATGTTAAAGTGAGCAGACACTGGAGACAAATGCCAGAGGGTACAGGAATACAGCTAGTGTGAAATGTCCAGTGGTGGCACCCCAAACGCGCCTCCTTCAATTTGGTGAACTTCTTTTTCTCTGCTGGTGGAATCGTGTCTCTGGACACTGTTAATCCATCTGCACCAGTGAGGAAAGATTCTGGGACTCCAACATACTTTGAAGAACAAATGTTTTGCCTTTTGGAGACTTAGTAGCAGGTATTTTTTTAAAAATCCAGGGGAGGGGACCCCCTCGGCCTCTCTGATTTTTCATCCCAATCTCAGTTGTGCACATTGTGGGTCATAACGGTGAGTACTAGGCTGATTGCTCAGCAGTAAAGCAGAATTGTTCCAGCCAAGTGGAACTTGCATGTGTTTGCCAAGGGGGTGTTACCTTCCTCCTGGGTTAAGCTTTACAAGGGGGGAACAAAGGGTTCCACAAGCTCCAGCCTGTCTGATGTGTGGATCTAGCTACAGGAAAATGTCTTTTGTAGAGCCCCTTGTAAAATGTCTGGCAGAACATCCCCTCTTCCAGAGTACAGATTCATGCATTTATTAGGAGAGGGTAAAGATCCTTTGCAGCTTTGCTTAGCATCATTCAGCTTTTCCCAAAAGCGCTACTATAAAAATAGTAAAACAATGAACACACCCTGTTAAAGATAAGACTGTCGCTGGAAAACAGCATCGACCTAGAAAAAACGAAAACCCTGAGTCATATGATTGATGCAGACTCAAGTGCCTTTTACAGGAGGTTGTTGCTCTGTTGGTCGTTAAGTCTTCGCTTCCCAGAATCAATGAGCTCTAGTGACTAATTCATCCCACACAGAATTTATGAAGCCAGAGTGACTTTACTTATTCATCCAAAATTCCTCCTTCTGGTGGGGCTGGAATCTGTTATCAGTCAGTTCTGCAAATGTTTATCCTCAGCCATATGACCAGCCCTGCAAAACTTTACTTTGGAAGCTGGATGCTTTTTTAAAAAGGGGGGGGGGGGGCGATGTGGCTTTTTGTGCATGTGCTAATTAAGGCAGATACTGCTAGATGCTTGTTACATTGCATCTGAAAAATGTACAGCTGGAGAGGGAAGGACAGAAAGGAAATCAAAACAGCTAGAAGAATTCCCATTTTATGGAGCCAGACAATAAATACCCAAGAATCCCTAATCTGGACAGACGGATGGACAGGCCACTGTTACACTGTTTAATCTCTCCTTCTCCACAGTTCATCTACAGTGTCTAAACCTTTCACTCTAGCAAGAAGAGTTGTATCTTCTTGGGGGGGGGGGAGGGAGAGAGATATATTACTGTTGATCCTCCTAAACCACCTTCCAATCCAGCATGCGAGTGAATCCCAAGGCTGGAGTTAAAGGAGGACTTAGGGTGAGACCAGTCCGCCTGGAAGTGCATGGATGTAGCTAAAAGGAGGCCTTGTTTAAGGGACTGCTTAGAAACTGACGAAGGGCCTTTCCCTTTGAAGAGAGGAGTCTTGTCGGTTTCTGTCCCCTGCCAGCAACAGCCCAAAGGGGAAGTGGTCGGAAGCAACATGTCCATGTTGGACTCATCCCAAGCCCGGTGCCCTCGACTCCTCCCAGGAAGATGCGTTCAGTGACCTGAGGAGGCTCTTCCCGCCACAGACAGCTCTGGGGTATTGAATTGTGTTCCTGGAAGGGGTCTCTGATTTCCTGCTCCTGCTGGGGCCGGGCTTCCCTGCAGCTGCCTGGAGAGGTTGCACTGGGCCTTGCATTCCATCCTCTTGCACAGCACGGGGATCGCCCGGAGCGAAAGCGGAGGCTCAGCTTGGGCGTTAGGGAACGTCGAAATGGGAGTCATGTTTGTGTTAGCGAAAAGCAGCTGATTTTATTTCTCACGACGCTATTCTGGGAGGCATGATACACCCCGTCTTGCTTCCTTGTCAGTGCTGTTTATACGCCAGCGTCTGGCCAATGCTCAGGTGGGATTGTCAGGTGGGAGTACCAGGTGGGTGGCTCATTGAGCGTTTCCTTAGGACACTAGAAACTAAAAAGGTAACGCTTCTAGGGGATCGAGTTTGGACCCATCGGGCTTAGTGTTTCTGTTTTACCCCGATGGAATTACCTTCATGAAATCTTGGAAGTCTTTGGCTGAAACAATAATTCAAATAATTTAATATTCCCAAAATTCTCGATTGGCTTGACAGCCAGGTATTGGCTATTGAGGTTCCACTCGGGCACTGACTGTTATCAGTCGCAGACTGCACCCCGGAACCGATGGGTCCATCCTGCCAAGCGTGATGTGCCCTGGTGTCACGCAGGCGTGGGGCGGAATGCCGCTCTCAGGCAGGAGTCCTGTGTCCTCGGTGCACTTGTTGATGATTCGGGAGTCGCCAGAAGATGCAGGACTCTGCACTGGTGGAGGTCAAGCACTGCGTGAAATCTGCAATGTAGTTCACTTGAATGTTTTCGCTAACGACCCCCTCCCCCATCTCTTGTTCCAGATGATGAAGTTTGCTTGGGATAACTACAAACAATTCGCGTTCGGGAAAAACGAGCTGCGGCCGCTGACGAAGAATGGCCACATCGGTAACATGTTCGGTGAGTTGTGCTGCACGTTCCCCTTTCTCCTCCTTTGCTCTTGGTGCGGGGAAGAAACATACTGGGGCATGGGAGGGCCCCAGTTCACTGGAGCCCCATTGACCTGGTGTCTAATCTGCCACTGAGCTAGGCAGCAAATTCCCTTCAGCTCCTTGGAAAATCCCAGCCAGGATCACTCTGTCCAGCACAGACGCAGAGCAGTTCCCAACCGGGCCAGTTCCCGCACTAAACGCGGAGTTAATCGCCACCTGGAAACTTTCCGTTTGTCTCCACTTGTTACGTCAGGATCTGACCCAACTGGCTTCTCTTTTGCTGCTCCACTGCTGAGTGGGGATGCGACTCCTGAAATAGACTAAGGGAATCGATATTCAGGACTCTTTGCGTGTGTGTTTACTGGCTCGTGCAACTTCTCTTGCTGAGTGGGGGAGGGGGGTAACTTCATTGTCAGGGCTAAGCCGGCGTGACAGGCCTCTGCAGGCATCCCGAGAGTGCAGGAGCCAATGATGCTAAAGGAGAGGCAGGGCTGGGAGTCAGACCTACTTCCAGTGCTGCCATCGAGTCCTCCTGGCGTCTCAGATCCAGCGCTTTGCTTTTCTGTGCCCGCTTCTCCATGTGAAGCGGAGGTCGTGCTTGCGCCAGGAGCGCACGGGAAGGTTACTGCACGGAGAGGAGTTAAGTTCTTTAGGTTTCTTGGGGGAGCCGGAGCTGAACCGACAGTGCCACTTGGGAAGGCCTGCACTGTGCCTGCCCGCGCTGTTCATGGCTCCCGTCGCTGCTGTCCCCCAATCCCGTCTTCAGAGGCGCTGAGCTCACTCGCCGCTCTCCTGCAATCCCCAAGCCCTCCTGCCAGTTTGCTCAGCATTTGCCCTCGCTGCATCGCTCGCTTGGCGTTTGGTAACGTCCCTGTCCCAGTGAATTTGTGGGAATTCCTTATGGAATGCAGCTGTAAACCAGAGAAGCTATGGAAAGGCTGGGTGCATGTTTGTCCTGCTATAGCGGGTGGCTCTTAGCTTGCTCGAGATGTGTCTGGGAGGGCTCTCAGGGAACACGCTCTCTGGAGCAGAAGGGTTTTCAGGCAGTCGCTGAAGAGATGCTACATGGAACCTTTCATACTGTTTAATGTGCTTCGCCCACCCCCTCCCAACACTGCTTAGTAAAGCAATAAACCAGCAAGCAGCCTCGCGCCGCGCATCCCTGCCCTATTGAAATGCAGGTGGAAACGGGGGAATACTGGCTTTTCTCATAATGTATTTTGATTCCAAACCACAGATGTACTGTAGGCAGCCCTGGTACTCTCCTGCCAGGAGGTGTCAAAATTCAGCTGAGACTTTACTGCAGCTGCTTGCTTCTGTGTGGGAGGAAGGACACCTTTTAGGGCTATTTTAGAAAATGTTTGTGTGACAGAAACCTGTTCAGGTCCTGGAAGGGTGGTAGATCTTCTCCCTGGTTGGTACACGATGCTCACTTGCAGCCGAACTGCCAGCCAAGCGGGGGATCTGCTTTTTCAGCAAATACGTTTCTGCAAGTCAAAATAGAAATACATAGTGAGCATTCACCTGCCGATGCCGGTGGCTGACGCTGGCGCACTGACCGGTTTGCGCCGGCCTGCCCATCTCCACAGCCAGCAGGGAGCGGACACGAGGCTCTGCTGCCTCCGGATTTATTTCCTTTACTTCCCCCCTCCTCCTCCTGCAGCTCTGTGTACGAGGCCGGCCAGGGCTGTGACAGGGTCTCGGCTCGTGTTGTCTGCCGTTTGCGACCCCCTTCAGGCGTGGGCTGCGGGGAGAGAGCCCCCTTCCTGCCACCCAGAATTACACAGAGGCCAGGTTTGGCTGGGGGAGCATCTTGTCTGAAGTGTGCGTGGCACAGACACGGAGACGGGGTCCCAATGTGGCCTGGTCAGACGTGGCAAATTGTACTAATGTGCCACACCCTTCTCATGTCATCGGCTTGTGCCAGGACTTCCAGTGTCCTATGGACGGCTCGTGTGAGGAAGTGATACCCTCGCTACAATAACTGAGGGTCTCTAGAGCTAGCCAGAAATAGCCATGGGCCAATGGTAAAGACTCTTGATTGCTCTCCAGTGTCTTCGCCACGTCTCCCGTACATCCTGGTCTCCCAGGCGCCCTTGCGGGAGGGAGGAAGGAAGAACTCGGTGGAGAACACCAGGGATGTCAGTGCGCACGTTTACACGGTTCACCAATAAGCCTGGGTGGTGATGCAGAAGCAGCAGCACGGGGGAGGGGAGCGGGCAGGAGCTGGTGTTCATGAGGAGCCGGCTTTTAAGCAGGCTTCTTGTGAGCACGGCTGCCTCCCCCGCACCGCTGCATCTGATAGAGGCAGCAGTGCAGGGGGACAGGCGGGAGCCGGCTCCCCACGTGTCTGGCTCCCGTGGAGCTGCATGCCTCCTATGCTGCTGCAGTGGGGCAGGGGGTTATGCGGGAGCTGGTGCTACAGAGGCAGCAGGGAAGAGGGGGGGCAGAGCCCCCTCCCCCCCACCCCACGGGTAAACATGTAACCGGCACAAATTTCAGCAGCTACGTGTTTCCAAATGAAGTATTTTTCCGCCCCCTGAGGCCGCCCTGCTCTTAGGCGCGCTGGGCAGGATCCCTGGGAGCGAGGCCGTCGAATCGCCGACTCCCACAGCCGGGCGCAGGGAGGAAATAAACCCCAGCTGGCGCTGCGTTTCCCGCACGCGGGGGCTTTTAGAACTTCTGAATTTTCATGAGTCTCCGTCCTGAGAGCCGCGAGCGCCGAGCGACTCCGGGGCACACCCAGGGCGGGTGGGAAGTCGCCTGTGTCGGTGGCTGGGCAAGTGCATGTAGGTGTGGGGCAGGGGCGTGTTCGGTTCCAAGTGTCGCTTAGATCTGCGTGACCGAACTGTCCAACCCCCGTGTTTCAATTTCCCAGCCTTTCTGTTTGGCGCTAAGAGCCGGAACCAATCGATGCTTGTACGTTGAGACCCTCGCAATAAAGGTGCTAGAGGAAGGCAGAGTTGCTCGCTCGCAGGGCGTTGGAGACCGTCGCTGCGATAATTCTGTTGTTTAATGCTAGTTATCGTGTCTGCTCGCTCGCTCTGTCATAGCTGCTTAGTTTTTGGACAAAATATTTTTAAGCTTTGCTTCGTCTTTCAGAGTTATATGGTATGGAAAACAAGCTGGAGACCGCTTTAGCTCACCCATCAATTATCACTTACGTTTTAATTGCTGAATCTTTATTACAGTGATAAGTTAAGGAGTTGGGGTTTAGCTGTTCCATGGTGTGTGCGGTGCTGGCAGCTAGACGACTCTCTTGATGTGTGTAATAAATACGGCCCCTCATGATGCTGTTCTGGAGCCGCTTTTCAGGATCTAACAGCATTTGAATGTCCCAGTCTTCGGGCAGGAATCGCCACGTCCAACCAGCTCTCTTCTCGAACTGGCAATTGCATTTAGCACCTAAAGGTCTCTTGTGTGGGCTCTGCCGCCCCGGCGCGCGAGTCCCTCTGATGTGAATCTCCGTGACACTGTCACGTCGAGGACACAGGCAGGTCGCAGCAGTGGCAGGCGAGGCTCTGGCAGCAGCTCGGTCTAAACGGAAGCGCAGGCGGCCTGGTAGTGCTGCGTGCTCAGCTGTTTGGCGGCAGCGTTCAGCGGGGCTACAGCCCCGGGATCCGTGGTTCCTGGACGACGAGCGGCCGCCTGCCTGCCCTCAGCTCGTTCCTTGGCCGGGAGCGTCTGGCGCCGCACTGACAATTTGTTCTGCTGATGTTCCCGGCCCCAGCTGCTGGAAATGGGGCTGTTTCCAATCCTGGCTTGCACGGGGCTGTCATGCCGGGGGGGCGAGCGAGTGAGGAGAGACGTGGCATTTCATGGCGCGCTTTAGAGCGGTGCCAAAATGAAGGTTGTGGAGGCTGGAGTGCTCCGTGGGAGGGATGTTCCATTTAGTCCATTGACTCTCCGTCGACTAGATGATTAGTCGATATGCCGGAGAGCTGTAGCGCGGCGTTAGCTCCTGGCCTCGAGCGCTAAGCCCGCTCTGGCTCTGCCTAGTCAGTGTATTAAGAGCTTGCCAGCTCCGAATGCGTTTAAAAGGCTGGTGCGCAGCCGGGGGTGACTCAGCGCAAGCCGAGACCGCTGATTCCCGGCTCGCGCCAGGTGCCCCCCACTGCGCCTCTGCTTTACATGTATTACGAGCCAGCAGGCTCTTGCGTCATTTAAAAGCAGCGCAGCGTCTGAGACTGGGTGCAAGCTGGGAATCGGCTGAGCCCCAGCTCATCCCATTCCCTCTCCCCCTCTGCTGCCCCTGCCTCCTGGTGGAGATGGGGCTGGGGGAACCGGCTTTTAAGCCACATTTCCCCCCTGCATCAGCTTCTGCATCCCCCCTCCCTTGCTGCCTCTGATAGGGGCAGCAAGTGGGGGGAGAAGCGACTAGTCGAGGGACAATCCGATAAGCTTATGGGATAGTCGACTAGTCGCTTCCATCCCTCCTCCGTGGTCAGTGCCCGGGCCAGCTTTCCAGCCCTGCCTTCGACGTGCCCCAGCCCTGCCAATTTTGGGAGTGGGTGTTTTTTATGCGGACGTGACTGTATTGGCCGAGGCCGTCCCACTGGGCTTCCTCAGCATTTGTGGCCAGTAACTTTTGGTCACCACCAACTAGAGCTTCTGAACTCACATGAGGGCTGTTAAAACGTGTGTAACCGTGGGACTGTTGGAAAGTTCAGCCGTTACACGCAGGGCGGCAGCGGGCTCCCCGGGAGCCTGTGTGTGACCGTTCACCCATGAACCGTGCACGTGGGTTCACTTTCACGCCCCTAACTCTTACAGGTTACTCAGACGTTACAGGCTCTGTGTTCCATTATCTGTCCCTTGGTCCATCTAGTCTCCCTCCTTGAGCCGCACACTTAACAATACATGCAGCGATTAGAGGTTTTGCAGTGTTGTGTAGCTGTGGTGGTCTCGGGATGTTACATACCAGGTGGGTGAGGGAGCATCATTTTCAACTTCTCTTGGTGAATGTCCTTTGTTTGTGATTTTTAGCAAGGAGGTAGGAAGGGAGCAGTCAGCCGAGCCGAAGCAATAGGCATTCGTGTATATGTATTTAACTAGAGACGTGCTCGCGACAAGACAAGAAACGTGTGCTCGCCCTGAGGAGTTGTTTGGTGCCGCGTTCCCTGTGATCACAAAAGTGCAAAGCCCTGGAGTGTCATTTTATGTGATTAAAACAAAAATAATAGTTCTCTGAATTTGCATCCAGAATTATTCCCTCTGTCACATTATGCAGTTTTCTTCGTGTGCTTTTTAAGGAGAGAGACGTTTTTTCCACCTCTGCAGAGCTAATGAAGATGTTTCCGCTCTTCCTGGAACACTGTGAGCCTGCTTTTTTTTTAAGTAGCTTATTCCAGTTGAATGTTTTTAAGGAAGGATGTTTTGTATTTGTACTGTCTCTTTCTGCTGCCCCTGAAAGCCCTGCTTCCTGTCTGTGTGCAGCAGTGATTCAGGATATCCCTCCAAACGGCAGAGCCAGGGAGTACTTGTTAATATAAATCATCATTTCAGTGCCCCCTCCCCCCAGCCTGTCGGGGATTGCGCCTGAGGAAAGGTGGCTCGGCTGTGACCTTCCGACAGGCCCATCCGTGCAGCCCTTTCCCCTCCAGGCCGTGGCAACCGTGGTGTTTCCTTCAGACGCTGGAATCCTTGCTCTGCGGCGCTTGGGCCGGGGAGTAAAACGCTCATTGCGTCAGGTGAGCTCAGGCCGCCTTGGTTGTCCTGCGGGGCAGGGTCACTACAGCCCTCGCCCGCCTTCAAGACTGGTTGGTGCTGTGAGCCGCGTGGAGCGAGCCCGGACTGCTCCGGTAGCCAAAGGCCTCTTGGCGCACGATGCTCTGAAGACTTCCCAGCGGGATCCGTGCCACGGCTGCTGCTATCGCTGAATTCTCGAAGCCGCGAGGCGCCCGTGAGGACAGTGCATCAATCAGCGTGAATTGTTAATGGGAGTTAGGTGACTGCTTATGCGTGGAAAGGCCATAAAATACTCCAAGCATGAATGTGCTGCTATAAACACAAGCCAGAGCCCAAAGCCACCCTGCGAGACTTGGATTGGCCACGCAGGGAGCTAGTCACACCCCGTCTTGAGTCTGTTGCAGAGCCGGGGGAGTCCCAGCTCCTGGTGACTCCAGTCAGGCACGGCCTTAGGGCAAGGTGAGCAAGGTGGTTGCGCCTTCAGGGCCTGGCGCCCGCCTGCCTAGCTGCTCGCTCGCTGCCTGGCCACGCGGTGCAGCCAACCACAACATGCCACCTTGGGCCCCACCAGCTCTTTGACCGGACCTGTTTCCCGTGAACTTTGCATCACACCCCTCGTGATCCTGTTACAGGGAGTTGTGCAAACATTGGATTGGACCCATGTGGCCTTCCCGCCCCTGAATTTAGCTTGCAATTTCTGGCTCAGAAAAACCCACCTCCCCAAACCCAGATTGCTAAGATTTTTGGCCCACGATGCAGACCCCAGAGGTTGGTGTGCGTTTGAGACCCTGCTCTTGCATTTTAGTTCAGCCCTTTCGCTGCAAGGGGGCAGCTGTGCAGTGTTGGCTGCAGGGTTTTGACAGTAGAAAGCCAGGCAGACTCGCGTTACCTCAGCATAAAACCATGAATCATCCCTTGTTTCCTCCGCTTGATGAACTAGCCAGGGATCCTGGGCTGAGTTTTGAATTTAATGAAGCTAAAACCCAGGCAAGTCTCTTCAAATTTGCTGACACATTCTGCTCAAGGGAAAAACCAGCTCAGAAAACCAGCTCATAAGAATGGCCAGACTGGAAACGGGATCGTGAGCGTTCGGGGACACGACCCCCTTCTTCAGATGAAGTGGGCTGTGCCCGCGAAAGCTCGTGATCCCAGCCACGTTTTTGTTAGTCTCTAAGGTGCCGCAGGACCGTTTGTTGTTGGTTTTCCGTTGCAGACGAGCACGTGGCCCTTCAGAGCTTGCGCCTAGAGAGCGGCATCCAGTCGCCAAGCAGAGTACAACAGATCACCCCCTTACGGCTCCTCTGTAACCGAGGCCTCGCGCTTATACGAAGCACACGGGAGGTTTGTCGGCAAAGGCAACGCGCCACGTTTACTGAAAACCAGGTGGCCCGTGAGCCTAGGCGAACTAGGCAATTGCCTAGAGCTCCGCTGGCCCAGGTGCCCGATGATGACATCACGGCCATTGACAGCCGTGCAGGGGGGTGCCAATTGCGCCGCCTACCTGGGGCGCCAGCTGCCATAGCCAGCCTCGGGCCGCTCCTGCTGAAAATTCAGCATGAAAAGCAGCATTGGCATCCGCATGCGCTGCCCGTGGCCTGGTAGTCACCGGTCTGTCATGGCCAGGCAGGGTCAGGTCCATCGGGGGGACTCCACTTTCTGCCTGGTGTCATCGGCCCAGGGTTCAAGTCGGGCAGCTCTGATCTTGGAGCTGGTTCTCAACCAACTTCCATTTGGACCCCAGTTAAAACCTGAGTCCTGCTTAGCTAGACCGTAGCCAATTATTGAACTGAAGGGTAACCAGTAACATGCTGCTTGAGAGTGACCAAGCCCCCCCCACCACCTTGATTGATTGACACTTAGCAAAATTCATTATACCGCAGGCAGCTCCTACAGGCAAACGGTGGGAAAGTGGGGCCATAAGGATTCTAGATCCCCGACTCTGGATAAGTTTTGCCAGACAAACTGAGTCTTCTGTCTGGTGCTTAGTGGGCGCCATTAGGAGAGAAATGTGAGTTTCAGCTCAGGGCTGCCGCTCTTCCAATCTGGCTGCAGACAAAGGCTTCTGGCCTTCCTGTGTGGCTGTAGAAAAAGGCCTTCTCCTTCCAGTGCCCCCTCCCCAGAACTTAAACCACAAAGGAGAGTTTTGGGGAGGTTCGCAGAATACAAGGACGTACGCTAGCGTGCAAGAAAGGAGCAGGGCTGAAGCCGCCCTGCAGCCTTGTAGACAAGAGTATTAACCGATGCTGGGCTGGTTCTTTCTTGGCACCTGGGAGACTTTTATTTAAAACCACGAATCTGATTTTAAAAAATGGTAAAAAAAAAAAAAAAATTTTTTATGGATGTTGTTTGTGCCTCGTTCTGGATGCTAATTGTCCAGTTTCCCCCAATATCCAGCCTCTGATTAAAAGGCAGCCGGCTGACAATGGGTGTGGTTGGACTGCGGGCTAATCCTTTGCGGTGTTATGGAGATGATGGTAGCAAATCTGTGGCTAAGGCTGCATTGAAATTTGCACTTAAGCAAGACTGAAATCAACATGCAACATTAACTCCTGCCAGATGGCCGGCACACCCAAGGCTGGCTGAATTGCAGTGCAGAATTTACAGAACTGAACAGCGAATGTAGAGCAGAGATCACCCATCTGTAGACTTCCTTCTCTCTCTCAAATGTTTAGACAAACTTCTCTTCCAGGCACCGTGTGCAATCAGATGCTGCACTTTCTCTCTCTCTCTCTCTCATACACAGCCACATACAGTGTAGCTTAGGAAAGTCATAACAACCCTATATTAATCATCAAAAGCCACAGGCCTGTAATTAGTGAGCATCAGCATTCAGGCTGTACAGTAATTGCTCGACGTGGGGGCTGTGGGTGGTTGTAGAGAGTCAGTTTAATTCGAAAAGAACTGACAAGTGGATCGGGGTGTTCAGGGTACTGGTGTTTTACACGTTGTGTTGGTGACTTCGGTGCCTTGGCAGCGCTGATTCGGTGAATTGCTGTGTTTTGAGGGGGGAGAGCACGTTAGGCTGTTATTTCACACCTTTAATTTGGGCCGGCCCTGGCGTGTCCCCTCATGCACTGCCCAGCTGTCTGCGAGGAATACGAGTGATCCCAGTCGGGGAAGGGACGTAGGCAGGTGAATATTCTGACTGACCCCATGTCCTGACCCTCAAACCTTTTCCTGAAACTCCTTTGTGAGCAGATACTGAGCATGAGATCCTTGGAATATAGCGGAGCCATAACACGGTTATGTCTGCCATAGCCTGCTGCTACCAGCTGCTCTTCTCACTCGAACACACCGAACGTGGCCTGCGAGTGTGTTCTCAGCAGGGACGCTCTGTTTCATTATCTCCTGTACATTTCACTCTACAGCCCCTAACCTGCGGTTGAATGTTCCTGAACGTGCTTTTGCAGACTCTGAGATCACCAGATTCACCGAGATCGTTATTTAATACTTTATTACTGTCATGGCGAGGAGCCCTGGTCACAGACCGGGACGCATGGTGCTCTGTACAAACAAAGAACCAAAGAGACAGTCCCTGCCCAAAGGTGTTTACATGGAAGGAATGACCTGGATGTGTAGGGGGTCATAGTTTTTGTGATGTCTGATTCCTGAAGATGAATTATGTCCCTGCTTGTATTTTTATAAACATGGACCCCATTGTATGTTGAAATACTTTATGGTGTCTGGCAGTGCAGCTTTTCAATTCTGCATTTGATTTTCCCTTGTCTACTCAGAAAGGAAGGAGGGATGTAAATTATGTAACAGGAAGCCCATTTCTTCTCTCTTTATTTTTAATTAACCGCTATATGTCTGTCTTTCTTTTTTTAATGAACTTCTAAGAAAGTAGGTAGCATCCAGAACTGGTCTGTTAGCTTTTAATCTTAGGGCTTGACTTTTTATCGTGGTGCTACCCAAGTGCCTTGTAATTTTTATTCTCATGGAATATTCATCTAGATTAGTGCAAGGGTGCCTATTTTTCATTCACCCTAGGGTGATCCCATGTAAAAGTGCTTCTTTTCCAGCATTGTGTTCGGCATCATTTCTCTAGGTATCTTCCTTCATTCTCTGTGTTCTCTCATCTTTCTGAAACATGCCTTCTTTTGGCATCAAAGAGACGAAACTCTCTTGTCCCATTTAATACTTACTTAACATCATCCCATAGGACATTAACTTTCATATCTGATTTGTCAATGATTTCTAAGCTAGCTTCACGTGGCAGGCTCTTGAAATCTAAGACTCTAACAATGTTTTAAAATATTCTCTTTTGAGATCAAACTTCTGGTGTGTGCTCTCCCCAAAAGATAAAAAGTGGGGGGGAAAAAGGGGTGGGGAGTTTTTTAAAGAAAATGTATTCAGCCTTTTCTGGAGTAGTCAGCGGCGTTTTTGTTCAGATGTTTTATGTTGCTTTTGTTCTCAAAAGTTTTAGTGCACAGTAATGTGTGCTGTATGTGATTTCCCCAATGGAAAAGCAGTCATGTTGGATTCAAGTTATAAATGGATTGAGGAAAATGTAGATGAAAATGATATAAATGCCTGGCTCATACCAGTTGCAATGGGCATTGTATATGGTTGCTCTGATTTATGAAGCTGTAGTTAAAAATACCTAAACATATTTCCATTTTTTGCCACGGTGCTTTTATTTGAACACACAGTCACATGCAACTGTATTTTCTTCTGGAAGAAATACTGCGCAGGTACAATGTTCTGGTTGAAACTTTGTACTCTGAAGTCCCTAAATTCCAAGCGATGGTATTCACAGAAGCCACGCTCGGCCATATTGCACCTGTGAATCTCTAAACACCGTATACACAATGCTTTCTTGCACGTGGTAGCAAATAATTCAGGGCTATAGGAACTAAGCTTTGAGTTTTCCCCTGGGAAGAAGGTAGAAGGGCTTCCATTGACTTGGCTGAAGTCATGTATTTGAGGACAAAATTTAGCCTGGAGGCATTAAAATTAGCGTTATAATAGCACAAAGTGTTTCTTAGGCCAGGCTGGCTGAGCTGTGGTTGCTGTGAGAATCGGTGTTTTGAATTTCCCGGAACCAAAGCCCTGCTGTAACACTGTGTTAATGCAGCGTTTGAGGTGCGGGGGGGGGGGGGGGGTCCGAGCAGTTTCAATAGAGGTTCCTTCCCTCGCTTCTGCTCTAGCCTGTCTCCAGATGGCTGAGGAGCTCGTTGGGGCTGGTGGCTCCCAGTGAGGCTATTTGGAACCTGGCAAACTGGGGCCCAAAGTCTGTTTCTAGTTTTGCAAGTTTTAGGGGGAAGCCGAGACCCATCTTCCAGCAGCTGTGCCGGGGTGGGCAGCACTTTTGGCTGGGGGGCCACTCCCAGGATTAGGTAAGTAGTCAAGGGCTGCACTTTTCTTTGATATTGATGGGGGAGGTGCAGGGCCTGGGAGCTCCGGATAGGGACTTGGAGTCCAGAGTATGGGTTCAGGAGAGGATTCTGACCTGGAGGAGGGGTTCCACCCTCTGGGAGGGAGGCTGGGTGCAGAAGGGAGCTCAGGGTTAGGGGATTGGGGATGCAGGGTCCGGAAGGGGTTTGTGACCTGAGGCAGTGGGGGTGCCAGGGTCTGGATGGTGACCTGGGTGCAGGGTCTGGGTGCATGCGCGGGGGTGCAGAGGTTTAGGGTTTGAGCTGTGATGGGAGCAGGACAGGGGCAGAGAAGGCGCTGGGGTGCCAGAGGCAGGCTCTGGCTCGGAGGCACTTACCGTAGGTGCCTCCCGGCCAGCAGATCCCTCAGGCAGCTCCCTGCCTGCCACAGCCCCTCGCTCTGCTCAGAGTGGCCGGCTGTGGGGCCCACGTGTCTCTGAACACTGTGAGCTGGAATACTTTGTACACTGTGCGCCACAAACACAGCCCAGGCAGCTCCCATTGGCCAATTTCCAGCCAATGGGAGCAGTGAGATTGTGTTGGGGGCAGGGACAGAACACAGAGGCCTGCCCCAGGCTGGCAGCTTTCAGCGAAGCACATGGCCTCTGCAGTCGGTCGCTTTTAGCAGGGGGCGGGTCAGGCAGGGAACCTGCCCAAGGCTCCTGCAGGCCAGATCTGGTGGCTTGGTGGCCTGGACAAATCCTGCATTCTCTATTTTGCCTACTCCTGAGTCCGTAGCTAGCATCTCCAGGCACTGTCCCTCCCCCCATTCATTGGTGCACGGAACAACGGCATCACTTTTGTGTTTGAATGGAGAGGGAAGCTTCACCCCTGCCCTTTGGATTCAGCTCCAAGCACCAGATCATCTCTGTTGTTTATAAACACGTCGCAAGAGTTGAGTTCTCGGGCCCCCTACGTTCGAGCATCACGTAGAGATGGTGGTTTTCCTCTCCCAGAGCAGAATGCGCGACCCGCTCGCCACGGTGCATTGTCCGGCCCATTCGCCGACAGAGAAGCATTGTCTGACGTTACAAGCTGCTTCTTTCCTTCCCTGTCATAAGGCATCTGCCACACGTCCTGGGAGCTGGCAGGGCACTGTCTTGCTGGTTGTTTTAGCGACGTCTCGCTTCAATTCAGAGATGAATTAGCAGCCTCTGCTCGTTAGCTGCTCGCTGTGTCGTGAAGTCCAGGGATGGTTGTTGTGGATGGGGTGAGCGTGCTCATGGGAATAGGCCTGCTGAGGCCCCTCTCCTCACGTGGCACAGTCCCTCCATGTCGCATGTGAAGAAGAAATTCAAGGTGTAGAGTTGTTGCCCTGAGCCAGTCTGACAGTCCCTTCCAACAGACGAGAAGCAGGAAGCTTTTTGCTCCAGCTGTGTCTGTTGTCCCCTTGCCTAGCCTGTATCAGAGGGGTAGCATGTTAGTCTGAATCTGCAAGAACGAGAAGTCCTGTTACACCTGATTGTCCACAAAAGTGCATGCTCCAATAAATCTGAGAGTCTACCAGGTGCCACAGGACTTCTCGTTGTTCACACAGGCTAGACAAGAACCAACATCTCCAGCCACACGCCTCGCTGGTTGTTAAAGAGCCTCCGGTTGCAAGAGACAATCACGTCAGTTTCACTGACATCCAGGCCTTGTTGCCCAAATGAAACAACCAACGTGTCTCCCAAAGGAGTCTGTCATTGTTTTCAATTCCCACTGGGCGCCCTGCAGCCCACGGTCCTTCTTGCCGGAGTAGGACCTACAGGGCCAGTCCAGCCAACTTCTCTCTTCAGAAGCTCTTGAATGGAAAGGAGTTGAGCGTGGGCTCCAGGAGGCTGGGGTAATTAATAACGCAGTACACCAGGTACAGCGCCTCTCCGCAGAGGAGCCTCGCGGGTGGAGAAACTGAGCCGCAGAGGATTACAGTTTGGATCAGACATGCCTGGACTCGGTCCCACCTTGCCTGGTAATGCAGGTGCTTCTGTGCTGGGCATTTAGCTTCCATGTCGATGGCCTCCCCTTTTCAGTGCACAACAAGGATATTGTCACCCGGCTTTGGCCACGCCGACCTCCCCACTGTCAGCTTTCTAACTTTCCTTGTTCTGTCCCTCCCTAGCACCCAGCTGCCCTGCTTCAGAGAGACTGTGGGGACTTCATTGCCACTGACCGAACCCTTGGGGGCTTGAGGTTGGAGTGGCTTACAATTAAAATAACCACCGCAGCTGGAGGAATCCCTGAATTTAACCCTCGCACCCGAATAGCTACATCTCCTGGGGCGCTTTACTGTATTTGCCTAGTAGCTGTGCAGCACAGTTGCTGACACATGCTGTGCAGTGCAGGTAGAACTGTGATTCATTAACACTCCCTGTGAATTCAGAGGATCAACTCCTGGTGACAAAGGAACACAGATCGAGCGGTCTAGTAGCCAGATGTTTGGGCAGACCTCCTTAGTGCTCTTTAGAACTCTTCTTATTCCAGGGGGAAGCTGAGTCTCCTCGGTTGCAAACAGCTCTCTCAAGTCCTGCCAACTTTCTGTAGCTCCGTACGGTGAGATGTACAATAGGGCGTCGCATTCCCCAGCCTCGTAGACTCAGATTATCGACCCTCCTGTTTTCTCTGTCTTGCGGGAAATGATCTGTGCTTTTATTCTTCCTCACTTTGGGCAGGAAGGCTGTAACTTCAGAAGTGCATCTCTCTGCCTTGATATAGGAGTGCACTGGTTGGGCTGGTGGGTTTGAGTGAACACTCCAGTGAAGCAGATGGATTTCTGATGAATCTGCTAGCTATGTCTCAGAGCTTCAAGAAAATTAATAACTGCTTCTGCTACTCTGCAAATGTTCATCTAGCTGATTGTATTTTTAGTGCATGTAGGAGATACAATATTTGAGGGTTCTAGCTTTTAATGCAAGCGCAAAAAATAGTACAAAGAGGAAAAATATGGAGGAGACAAACATTTTGAATATAAAGTCTTGTGTAACGCCAGCAGTGGTGTCTATTTGGAATGGTTTATTTGGAGAGCGGAGACGAATGAAGCTGCTCAAAAGCAAATAGATGTTTTTATTTTCAGGAGAATGTGCTGATAAGAATGAAATGGATCTTTTGTAGTTCTTAGACTGGTTTTTGTCTCCTCGGTCTCTCTGCAGTGGTATTTTATTGCTCTGATGTAGTCTGCTTAAGGTAATGTAAACTAAACAAAGGGAGCAGAGTTACACTCATATCTCTTAAGTTCACCGACAAAACCATAATAGAAAATAAATTGAGTGAAGGCATTGACTGTGATCTAGTGTCATTGAGTGCAGAAATTCTGCAGTGTATAGAATATTGTCCCAGTTCCATTGATGTTATGGTAGAAGCAGTTTAACGGCTGAAGTAGTAGGATGTAAAGGGACTGTTTAATTAGGTCTTAATTCCGAATTTCCATTTCTTGGTGAAAAGGTCTGAAAACTGTTTGGTTACATTTGTTTAGCTTTTGTGTTTAATTGATACGTTCTGTACTAGCACTCTGCCCTCTACTCAACGCTAGTGATGGGCGAGAAGTCATTAGCAACTGGTTTGGTCCTTCTGGTTATTTGATCAAAGACTTGCTTTCTCTTGTCCCACCTCTTAACATTTCTGAATCTGCTCTAGATTCTGATTATGCCACTCAAAAGTGGTTTATCAGGAGCAGTTTCCATATTAGAATGCAATTAACAGGGTGGAAAAGTGAACCCGGGCGCTCTGGACTGTAACGTTGACACTGAAGGCAACACAAGGTTTGATGACGAACCGATTTAATTTGGGTGTAAGTTTGGTGGGCTGGAGCCCTTGTTAGCTATGTTTGTTAGCCTTCCGGCGCCACAGGACTTGTCGCTGGTTTTGCTAAAATAAACTAACAGATGCTTGTCCCAGGACTTTATTTTAGCTCTTATGTGCCTGGATGGTGGGGGAGGGAGGGAGTGAGTAGCGAATTTGCCAATCTTAAGGCGATTTCAAAAGAAAGGGTGGCGCTCGGCCTCGTCACATGGCTGACAAGTTTCAGGCACCAAAAGTTTGTTGCAAGGAGGGGGGAGAGAAAAATTCTTCTCCTTCACCTTTGAGGCTAAGCAATGCTCTTCAGTTGCAGCAAGTGAGGTTTATGCTGGATATGAGGAAAAACTTCTTGTGCCGTGAGATTTCAGAATTGCCCAAAGCCCAACAAGCTTCAGTTTGCTTTACTCTGGCAGCTGTCTGAATTGTCAACCCCTCCGTGCCGACCCTCCTCCTGAGTTGTGTAACGTGCTGCCACCACTGGCAGGCCGTCATGACCTGAGCTCGTGACCTGAGACCCAAGCCTTTGCCTGAGTCATGGGGCCAAAAGATCCAAAGTTCAATGGCCTCTGAGCGCTGTTCGTCGGCAGCATCGCGCTCCTGGTTTCTTTGCTCGAGTCGCAGGCTGTCAAGCCCCTGAGTTTTAGTTAAAACTGACTTGCTCTCTCCAAGTCTCCGGTGGCTTCGATCACCTGAAGAAGGAGCCTTGGAACTTGGCTTCTGCCCTCTGCCCTGCTGCAGCTCCCCGAGGTGCCGCTCAGTCGTGTGTAACGAGCGCGCTCTTCGTCTTCCATGGAAACAGCCCCCTCGTTCCTGTTCCAAACGGGGCTTTGGCACTAATTCTTGTTTTGACAAATACGATTTGACATAAGAATAGTGGGAGTCGGGGCCTTTCATTTTTGATCTAGGTTTACATTGCCGTGATCTGGATTCCTCCCCCTTTCTCTTGTTCCTTCCAGTTGTAAGCTTGGCTATAGAGTGAGCAAGAAGCCACCTGAAGTCTCTTTGCTCTGGTGCGTTGACACAGCCCTGCAGTATGCAAGCTTGCTGTGCAGCGGCATTGGCGCCTGGGATCACGGCGTAAGGTGTTTGCAACCAGCCCTGCCGAAAACAAAAGATTCAGTTTCTGTTCAGTGCGAATGCTGGCAGGCAACTGAGTCAGGGCTTCTGGGTCCTTTCCCCAGCTCCCCGCTCGTTCTCTCTCTGAGCTGGGTCCGGGCTCTCCGACACTCTCCATTAGAACGGGAGCCGCACTTACCCAGGGGCTCTGACCCACTCCACAAAGAGCTTTACCCCTCGTGAGGAATTGCGGGGTCGAGTCCCCGGCCCGCCAATGACGTCCGTGTTCTGGGTCTCTCGGCGGAGGTGGCCAGGGGCTCCCGTAGCCCGCTCGAGGCGGCACCCGGATGTCACGATGTCTGCAGGGGCTAAACAGATGGGCGAGGCCTCCGAGGAGACAGCGGGAGAGCTAATGGAGAAGGGGCAGCGCTCCCAAGAGCCGGCGAGGAGACGTCCCCTGGCCAGGCCTGGAGGGCCACCGCAGCCCCTTCTCCATGCGTCGGAGGCAGGAGGCAGTGTCAGCTCTGCCCCTTGCACACAGCGAGCAGAGCCAGGGAGGCTGGCTGGTCCTGCCATACCCTCCAGGCCGGAGGAGGGCTGCCGAGAACCGGAGGCATTTTGGGGAGGGCCCTGGGCTGTGACACGTCTGATCAGAAGACGAGTGGGGAGGGCAGCAGGCACGGCGGGGTGGGGATGCCCAGCTGAAGAGCTAGTGGGGGAAGAGGATTCCCATTCGCGCATACGAGTGCGCGGGCGCGTTCTTCCCGTCCCGCGGGGCAGCCCCTGCCGAGCGCAGTCCGGCCTTGCCTTGTAACCGCCCCACGGAGCAGCCTGTTTGAGCACCTTGGCTAGTCACATGAGCACGTTGCCGCGCTCGGTGCCTCTTCAGCGTCCCGCAGGAAGAGGAGCCGGCCAGGTTTTACCCTGCACGAGCGCGTGGAGGGTTACGAGTCCAGGTTGGGCCTCCTTGGGGCCTGCCTGCTCCCAGATGAGGGGTTTGCCAGACCAGGGAAGGTCATTTCTGGCCCCCCTACTGCCGTCCTTGCCCTGCTGGGCTTCCCGGCTCCCTTGGGCAGCCCAGCTAGGCTGCACGCTGGGCTCTTCCCGCTCTCCCCACCCAAGCATCAGGCCGGGCTCCTGAGCCCCCACCCCCGCAGAGCACTGGGACTATCTGGTCCTGGAGTATCCGTGGCTGGACCAGAGCGTCTGCCAAGGGTCCCTGAACGCGGAAAGGGGCCCCTTCCGGGTGGGCTGTTACTTTTCATGCCCCCTTGATTAAATCCTTCTGTGGCAAAAGGGGAGCGAAGTGAAATCCGTGGTGTGGGCACGTGATCCGCCGGCGGGCTCTCTCCCCGCGGCCGGCCCCCCTCCCATGCCACTCCTGGCGCCAAGCGAGCCCTCCCCCCTCCACCCCCCCGAAGCAGGAGCGGAGCCGCGTGAATTGCAGCGGTTGAATTTCAGACCTGGACACTGGCTGAGAAGCGAGCTCCTGCTCCTCCTCACCGCGGTATCCATGCTGCAGGCTGCCCCGGCTTTCCACACTGGGGCGGTTGGTCTGGCTGCTGAGGGTGGGCCCCACAGAGGAGACCCCGGCCGGGGTAGGGGGCCGACTCTTGCTGCACTGACACTCGTCCAAAGGCTTTCCAAGCCTGAGTGAGTTGAGTTGCTGGCGTGCCTGGGACCCGCCCGCTTGGGCAGAGCCCCTTTGACGTCCGGCTTTGCCCTGCGATGGCAGCAGCGTTGTGCTGGGGGTGACGTGGATAACCCGAGTCGGAGTCTGGCAGAGCCCAGATTAGCCTGGCTCCCAGGCCCATGCCCCTTGCGACTGGCGCTGCGCCGGTCCCTTCTCTTCGCAGCGTTGGCGTGCCGGGGCCGTGTCGCAGCCTGTGTCCACGGGCCGGGGCCGAGGCCGTACCAGGCAATCCCAGCTGCTGCTTATTGAACGTGGGTGAATGGAGCCGCCTGTTTGGGGGGTTCTTTTCTGCTTTGATTATTATCGTTCATCGTGCTATTGGGACGACACAGCTGCTGTGTATTGGCCCAGTTAGTGCAAGTCTGTGTTCGCGTGTGAATGAACCTTGGGCTTCACTGTTCAGCGTGGAAGGGCAGAGAAAAATGGTTTCTTGTGTTCAGACAGGGTTGCCTGTAGAAAAGCAGGTTGGTTCAAGTACGTCTGATGGGGTATGAAAAATCCACCCCGAGCTGCAGAGCTCAGCTGACCTGCGTTCTCGGTGGGCAGCACAAGGGAAAGAAAACGTCTTCCGCCAGCCTCGGGGAGGTGGCTTGCCCCTGCCGATGGGAGACTCCGTCCTGTTGGCGCAGGCAGGGTCTGCCTGGAAGTGCCGTGGCGTTCAGGTATGACTGTCCCGGAGAGGTGGCTGCCGTAGGTACATGTGGATGTGCTGCTCGACGTTCCCCTCGTGGCCCCAATGAACCCAGGGCAGCAGGACCCGGCCAATCCTCGTGGCTGGCCCTGGTGCCTCGTCAGCCCGGCAGTCACGACCCGTTAGCTCCGCCCCCTGCCTGTGGGGCTGCTCCCAGGCCCTCGTCTGGTCTGTGTCCCGGGAAGATTCTTCCTGACGGACAAGCCGTTTGCGCTCTCCTCCTGCCCTGTGGTTTGGTTCCCTCCTGCCGGGGCCCGGCACCACCGGCTGTGGCTGTTCCTGCCCGGTGTTCCCGGAGCATCCGTCCCGCACCCGCCGAGACTGCCGCATTAACGTACTGTTGGCGGGTGAGAAGGCAGCTGAGTTAGGGAGTGTGGCTGGGACGTGGTGGGGGGGGCAGAAATAACACTAGCTCTGTCCTGCTGCCTTCCTGGCCATCGCTGCGGGGCCCGACACTCGGAGGGTGGGGGGTCGGTTTGCCCTGCATGCGCGGCACCCCCACTGGGGGGGGGGAGGGGTTGGTTTGCCTGGCATCCAGCTGGACTTGCCTCCTAGCACCTGACTTGTGATTCCCAATCTGTGTGTGTCTTGCCCCTGACCCTAGCTCAGGGGAGGGCAAATTCCCCCCTCCCCCGCGCTCTAGCTCCATCTCTGACTGCTGGGTCTGGCTGCCCGTGATCCAGCCCAGGTGCACAACTTAGATACAACTGTGAAGCCCTTGGCAGCCCTAGAATTGTTACAAATTTCATCTTCCATCGGCGTGGTGCCTCTCACTTACCTGTCGGTAGATGTTCGAAATGGGCGTCCGTCTGTCTGTCTGGCAGTGTGTTCAAGCGCTCCCTCCAGACGCTAGGAGCTAGGACCACCGAATTCCGCAGGCAGCGCCCTCTTGTCCTGGCGTAAAGCCAGCCCGGGAATGGGAACACGGAGGGGAGGGGCAGAGACGTGGGACATGGTGATGCTGAGAGGAACCGAGAGAGTGGCCAGCAGGCCTGGGGCTTTGGGATTTTGCCTGCCAGCACACTGGGTAAGTGGCACCCTTGGGAGGGGGGAGGAGGAGGAGGAAAGTCCCTGCCGGGGGAGGAGAATCCTGCCCTGAGCCCCCGAAATCCCCAAGTCCTGCCCTGACTCCTGTGTCGTTCCCCCCCCCCCCCGTCCTCGTCCTCCCCCCACACACACACAAACCGCCAGCCCCGAAGGACCCGGCAACGCCAGGCGAGCGTGCCAGGTTTTACAGTCCAGTTGGTTTGGTTCGGGGAAGAGTCCCGTGCGGACGCTGCAGAGCACTTTGGGTATGGTGCAGAAGGACCCTTGTGCAAAGCCCACAGGCTGCGGCTCCTCCGACATCCCTGTGTTCAGTGATGTTTATACCAACGGGTTCGTACAAGACCAGGACAGACAGTGACGCACGTGCTCTGGTGTGAAATACCGGGCCAGAACGGGAAGCCAACGCCACTCGGAATCAGGGCATATTTCTGCCCCCCCCCCCCCCCCCCCGTGTGTCATGTATTTAAAGGCAAATCTAAAAGGCTCTGCACATTCAAACATTATTTTTTATTTCCAGTAGCGCCCCCCCTCCCCCCTTCCCCCCCCGCCAAGTGGTGACTTTGTCTCTTTGACCCAATTTAGTTTCAGCAAATCCAACTTTCTGGGTGGTCTGAGTGAGCAGGTTGAAGGTGGGTTTTCACATCCCATTAAAGCGAGCCCGTTAGCGTGTTACTTGCCGAGGATCACAATTCTGTGCGGTGCCTGGGGCGATGCTCGCTCGTTTTCTTAGTGCTCTGCCCGTGTCCGTGCCGCTCAGCGCGGCTACGATTCTCCTTGCTAATAGAGCACATAAAAACCGCAGAATCATTAATAGCGCAGAATCATTGGGGTTGATAAGACCGGCTCCGCGCTGCTGCCGTTTTTCATACTCGCTGCATTTTGTAAACATGCTACAGAACCAGGATTTTTTTATTTATTTTTTTGACCCATCTACAGCTCTTCTGTAACGGCCGTTTCCCGAGCCTGTCCGAATGGATTTCTAGCAGTCGGCTCCAGCACTTCCCCTCCCAGTGTTGGTTGCTGAGGGCTCTCAGCCGCCCACCATATGTAGGCACACAGCCGCACCTTGGGTTGATTTTAGGGTTGTCTCTGTGCTGATTGTAGCTGAGACTTTTCAACCAATCTTGTAACATCACCAAAGTCCTTCCTGGGGGAAACAGGAAAGGACCAATTTCTGTCTTACTCAACATCCAGAGCCAGTCGCCTGGTTTGGGGAAATACTCTACGACTCTCTCCAGTTCAGCAACATCTGTGGCCTGGCAGGGTTTGAGTGAGCCGGATGTTCCACATTTCATGGGTGCAGCCAAATTTCCCACAGTCCCATAAAGTTTGTGCGCAGCACCCAGTCCTGACTCTCGGGGCTCTGTGCTGTGATGTAGCTCTCGTTTACCCCTCCACGTCGCTAAGAGCCCAGTGAGCGGGGGCGGCGTTGGTGGTGCTGCGAGGCAGTATTGACCACCTGTATCGTATTGATTCTCTGGTCTGGCACCTGTCAGGTTCCACGGGTGCTGGGCCAGAGCGGTTCAAAGGGCTTTTTTTATGCAAAGAGACTTTCAAGGTTTGTTGCTAGCTATTGCCTATTTTTCACTTTTTTTATGCTCTCCAGCTTGCTGACCCCCCCCCCCCCCCCCCCACCCCGTGAAGGCTTCTGGGTGTAATCAAGGGGCTGTTTCTTGTAGCACTGTGATCAGAACCATTGCGAGAGGGCACTCGTCCCACGAGGGCTTCTTTATGGGGAAGTTTTGTTTGTGGCTTAGCCCCATCCCTCAGAGCTGCTGAGCATAGGTCAATCTTGGGAGGGGGAAGGGGCCCGGTGGCAGGGGAGAGTGGTCACCCCTGGCCTGCCCGCTCCGGCTGTCCGGCTCTGGGAGGGGAGAAGGTGTCGAGGCTGAGGAAGGAGCTGTGGCGGAAATGGCGTGGTGCTGTCTGCCTCTTGCCTGTAACACAAGGGCACATCAGCACCTTCACACGCGGGTCCCGCTCCGCCGGGCGGGGTGACGAAAGGAAATGATGGAGAAACTGGAATTTTCCTATTAGGGGGATGGGCAGCTTGCAAGGACCTGTGAGTAGGGGTTATGCAGGAATCTGCAAACTCCGCGTACGTGCACCTAGGGCAGGGACCCCAGTTCTCTTTTAGGGACCCGTAGCCGCGGAAATGGCACTGCCGCTGAGACCCCGCGAGAACGCGTCTCTGCTGCCGTTCCCAGCACTACACCGTGTAACGAACATCCGGGACAGCGCCCCACGTCTCCTCCCGGGGCGCGGTGGTGCTGTCTTCTGAACGTCCGCCAGCCTCGTCCTGTTGCTTCATACGCAAGGCCTGACCGGGGCTTTCTGCCTGGTTGACAGGCGGAGCCAGGCGTGGGGTGCGTAGGCTTCGCTGCCCTCGGCTGGCGAGTAACAAGCATGCGCGTGGATAACTGTTCCATCAGTTGAGTGAGTGGCACTGTCCTGAGTCGCTCGGTCTGTGCTAAGCATCCCGGAGCGTCTCGCTGCTGCCGTCTAACGCCACATTGTGGAAAACCGTGAGTCATCAGAGGTTGGCACAGGGTTCTGCAGAACAGTGTCATGTTTATCGAGTGTCGGCCTGACCCATGGGAATGTTGTTCTTGGCCTCATCAAGCAGCTCTTCATGTTACGCAATCCCACCTGCACTGGGGTTTCTGGCGGCCCAGCTCCAAGGTTCTGGACCTTGGTCTTCTGTCACGAGATGTTCAGCCTCACAGTGGGGACGACGGCGTCTTGGGGACTCTGGGGGGCAGGGCTGAAATTGATTGTCCACGAGCATGGCAGCGCCGTCGGCCTAGTCGTGGTTGGTGAACGCTGCTTGGTTTCCGCAAGAGGGATGGCAGGTCCCAACAGCCAGTGGGTATCTCAGCAGGGGAGCGCCGGGGGCACGAGGCAGCGCAGACCCGCTGCTCACCTGAGCTGGCGAAAGCCACAGACCAAGGCAAAGAGCTGACCTGTTGGCTGAGGTGCCGCACTGACGGGGATTCTCACTTTACTCCTGACGCTCTGCTCCCCTCCGTGGGCCGCTCTCCGGCTAGCGCCGCCGCCCCAAATAGATCAGGCAAGTTTGACTAGGGTTGCCAGGTGTCCGGTATTGACCTGGACAGTCTGGTATTTTCGCCTCCTGTCTAGTAAAAAAAATTCAGAAAATACCGGACACCTAAAATGTCGGGTATTTTGAGATTTTTTTTTTCCCCAGGCAGGAGGCGAAAATACCGGACACCTGGCAACCCTACAACACACGCGGCAACTGGGCCTGGCCCTGGAGCCCCTGCTTACCTAGTTCCACAGAGAAACTGTGTTTTGGCTTGATCAATAAAACAAAATGGCTGCCGGCAAAAAGCCTTAAAGACCAAGGGGAAGCAATGCCTTCCCTGGGTCTTAATGCTCAACTGCTCCCATGTCCCTATCCCTATTCTGACTCTGCATGCACACTGAAAGGGGCCATGCTGTTTTAATGCTGTTTTACTATTTAATTTTTTTCTCAACAACTTTGGTCTCTACCCCCTGTCCCCTCCAGCAGAATTTTTCCCCAGATGTTTTTTTTTTTTGGGGGGGGGTATTTTTGGGTAAACCATCTGGCAACCCTATTGATGACTTAATCGCGGAGCTGGGCGGCTGTGTGTTTGGAAGCAGGCTAGAGAGGCTGCCCCCGATGGGCTGACACGTCCTGAGTTGGGCTGACGCGAGCCACGTTCCAGAACTGGAAAGATTTGCAAACCTGAGGAATAACTTTTGGGGCCCAGTTTCAGAAAGGTGGGGTGTCTGCCATCTGACCATCAGGCCCCTCCTGCTCTGGGCTTGCTGGTCCTGTTTGCAAGTCTTTGGCCCGCGCTCCTTGCGCAACCTTGGTCCGGTCCAGAGGCCAGGCGGAACGTTCCGGAAGCTCAGCGTAGGTCTGGTGCGGGCTGCCTCTAGTCCACAGCCTCGTGCCGCTGCCGTCCCTTGCGTCATCGCAACGGTCTGCTATTGCCTGAGCCCGTCGTTAGGGTTGGAGATGGGGGGGTGTTGAAGGGGCGACCCCTTCCCCAGCATGGGCAGTCGTCTTGTGTAGGAGGGGAATGAAAAATGCCCTGATCAGACAGGCCGGCAGCGGAGATGTAACCGAGCTGCTCTGTTTGCCGATGCAGGGGGCCTTCGCGGGGCGACCATCCTGGATGCCTTAGACACTCTGTACATCATGGAGCTGGCGGAGGAATTCCAAGAAGCGAAGAGCTGGGTGGAGAAGAGCTTTGACTTGAACGTGGTGAGTCGGCCGTCGGAAACCTCCGTGTGCGGCAGATGGGCCTGCTGCATCCCGGGGTGTCTGGTAGCAGCAGCGTGTGGGCCAAGGCGTGTCCTGCTGGGACAATCACAGCAGGGGAAATTGTTTGCCAGGGACAAATTCATGGATTGCCAGACCAGAAGGGAGGGCTGTGACCGAACAGCCCCTTGCAAAGCACGGCCCACCCCCTCCACCCCCCCAAGTGATCCCCGCGTCCAGCCGTAGTTCCCGGTTGAAAGGAAGGTCGTCGGCAGCATTGTGCTGACAGGGTGTAAGTAGCGGTCGACCAGAAAGGGCCTATCGCTCAGGGTTAGAAACTCCACAGGAACAAGAGTGTAAACAGGAAACCTCGAGCCGGCCAGCCAGCCACGTGTGGCTTGGACACCACGGCCTGAGTGCGTGCCCCCTAGATCTCACCTCCCCCGCAAGTCCCGTTTTTCTGTGTCCTAGGCTGGTCGCCCTGCTGTGGCAGCAGGAATGGTTTTACCCCCTTCGCAAATGATTGCTCCGTGAGTGGCCAGTAGCGCTGTGTGCTAGGCAAAGGCAGCGCAGGGCCCGGGCTAACGAGAAGGGAGGGGGATGGGACAGTTATGCCAGGGCTTTGAGTGTGGGGGGCACCGAAACATCTGTAACCTCTGGGTGAATGAAGTGCCAAGGGAGGGGTGTGGGGGGGCACATTTCTCCCCCCAGCTCTGGCCACAACCCCAGCGCTGGGCCATTGGATCAGGAAGACAAATGAGGAACTCCGCCTACAGAACCGCCCGCCTGCCGCCCCGTGCCGGTCCCCCAGCTGCAGAGAGGCGCAGTGTACTGGTGCGAGGGGACCGCAGCCGGCCGTGGTGGTCCATGGAGGCCGTTCAACCCAAAATGCCATTAGAATTGTAGTTTCCTGATGCCCGTCCTAGTTCGTGCGTGGGGCAAACGGCTCTCCCCATGTGAACAATGAATGCAGCTGCCTGTTTAGCAAAGCCTCGTTTGAGAAGGGCTGCTCGGCCTGGATCCCTAAGAGGAGCGTTGATAAATGTGGTTGAGTGCTCTTGAGTGTGTTACTGAATCGATAAACAAGGGAGCGAATCAAGGGGGAGATCGTTTCTTCCTGGCCCCCACGATTGATTGATCAGCAGAGATTAAAGTGAATGCAATAGATTGATCATTGGAGTCAGATGTGCGGTGCGGGGAGAGAAGGGTTGAAACTAATTACAAGTTGGCTTTGAGACAAGGTGCTACTTCACCAGGCAGAGGTTGCAGGGGCCTGACGTGGGCAGGGGATCCGGTTCAGAGCCGGAGGGAGAGAGAATTAGGAGGGGAGAGGGTGTCCTTCCAAAAGCGGCTGCGTTTGCTGCCGAGGGAATTTTCCAGAATGGGGGCGTCGAAGCCGTTTGAGCCACAAAGAAACCGTCTCGACACACGACGTTCCACAACGAGCCGTCAGCAACACGTCGCTCGAATGGCGTTTGTTCCGCCAATGGCCCATTGCACCCAGTAAAACCGGAGGTCCCGGTCTTGCCTTTAGAGCATTTGGTGGGCGGGACTCGAACGCTGACGCAAAAGCCCCTCCTTCCGCAGCCACGGCCCCCAGGAGAGCCGCGGGCAGTGACTGCAGGCTGAACCCCTCTAGTCCAGAACCCTCGGGATCTGACCAGCGCCCAACCAGAGAATTTGCCAGCCCATGGGAGATCCATATTGTCTAGCAGCACTGCCCGCACTGCCTCTGCTGCGGGGGCCCTGAGAAGATGCTTCCGGGTACATGAGAACTAAATGACAGCACAGAGCCCTGAGAGCCAGGACGGGGGCTGTAAACACACTGGTCCCCCGGCCACTGGGAAGGGACAGATGAGAGGCCGGGTCCCCTCCCCCGTGCTGAAGTCGCTGTGCTCTGGTCAGAGCCTCCCCGTGGGCGTTTTCCACGTGGTTGCCTGGCAGGCGTGCAGCCCAGGAGTGTGTGTCTAAGTAGCGCAGTTGGAAGGCAATTGCTTTGACATTTGCTGATGGGGACTTGGAATAAAATAGATCCTAACTAGTTCCAGGTGAGCGGCTTCCTGAGCGGTGCAGCGAACCGTGTGGCTGCGTGTTCGCCATCTCCTGGCAGGGCTCGTCCGTCTCCCACGCCGCGTGGCAGGGCCCTGTCCGGTACTAAGCAGGGCTGGGCATGGCAGATCCCTGCCTCCGTGGGAGACTTCCCAAGAAGCTGTGGGCACGGCAGGCGGCGGCGCTGAGCCAGCGCTGGATTAATGGCTCTTGGGGCCATTCAGAACAGAGCCCGGACTCCTTGTGGGCTCTCCGAATCCCTCGGCATTTTGTGTTCGCTCCAGCGCTCGGCATAGGGGCCTGGCTCTGCGCTCTCCACGGGCACCGTTTCTCCTGCTTTATTCCACAGACAGACGCGGTCAGACAGCTGCTGCGCTTCACCCACAGGCCATTTCAGTGGTGGCAAGATTGTCCCCGCAGCTCACCCCTGTTGCCCTCCGGGGCTGTGGGCCTTTGTGGAGAGAGCCCTTGGGGAGACATAAAGGGGGCGCTGGGTTACTCTGCCTCAATGAGGAGACCAGCGGCATGAGACTAACTAGATTTGGGCACCAGCTTCCTCAGCTGCATCTTCCGGCCCCCGAAAGCTGATGCCCAGATACAGGGGTTCGTCCCTCGTGGCTTTGGTGGAGGATGCTCCTGAGGCCAGGTGTCACTGAGCGGCCAGAGGGCTGTGGGGTGTGTGGACGTGCATGGGGGAACTGCACTGGGGCGGGCGCGCGGCGGTGTCACTTGGACCTCCCCGTCACTCTCTGCCTCTGGTCTTTTCAGAACGGAGAAGCCTCCTTGTTCGAAGTGAACATCCGCTATGTGGGAGGGCTGCTGGCGGCGTACTACCTCACCGGCGAAGAGGTTTGTGTCCATGCCCTGCGCGTCTCGTGGGGTCCCAAACGGGGAAGGTGCGGGTGCACTTGGGCTCTGGCGGCTTCCGGCGTGCTGCGCTGAACGTAGAGAATCCCTCGAAGACGAGGCTAAACCGGTTTTTTATGAACATTGAGCTCCCACTAAGAGTCTTTTAATGAAGTCTCAGACAATTGCCGTGCGCTCGCCATGCATGGCTCAGCGCTAAGGATCTTCTCTCTAACGATTTTAGCAAGATCGTTTTTCTGCTTGGTACATGGGTCCCTGCTGAAATGCGTTTGCAGCAATCTTGGCTTTTCCCACTGCCCTTGTTACTTTGTAGCCTAAACATAGGCTACGATCGCGCAGGCTGAATGCCCTGCAAGCTACGTGTTCGCTTATTAGTGGCAGCTATTTGTGAAATCCCCAAATGGCTGTTGCATTGGCAAAGCAGGGGCCAGGTTGTGGCTAACGACATCCCTGTGCGAGGAGCCGTTGTTAGTGTGCAAGTGTCCCGCACGGGGGGGTGTTACAAGTGCCCCCCTCCGCACAAGGCCACTGTGGAGAGGAGTCTGGTACAGCCCCCAGCTGCCGGGCCTTGGCGCTTTCACCCAGACTCTCTCAGCTCGCGCCTTTCGCTCGGGCGGTGCCTGATTCCGTCCTCGTGTGCGGCCCAGGCGCTGTTGTCACGTGGGGCTGCACCTTTGAGAAGAGGAGGGGTGGGTGGGATGACCCCCTCCCCCCGGCAGTGCCCTGCGGATCAAGCCCGAGACCTACCGAGGGAGCAGCCTTCCCTTCCAACGGGCACTAGGCCGGCAATGAATTCTGCCCCCCTCTTTCTCTCCCGCATGCGGGTGGCAGGGTAATCCCAGAACCTGGCTCCGCAGACAGTCCTGCTGGCATGTTCCAGCCAGATGTGGGGAGGTCCAGGGATTAACCGCTGCCCTGAATAGCTGGGGCAGACGGCCTGACCCCCTCTCCTCAGCGGCAGTGCGACTGGCCAGCAGCTGCAGGCCTGGGCCTTGAGCACCCAGGAAATACCCCTTTGGGGAGACGCCCACGTTGCTGCGGGCCAGCGTCGGCTGGGGGAAGCGGCTGGTCTCTGCCCGGCGATGCCGTGGGTTGGGTGCTGGGGAGACGCTTCCTAATGACGGTTTAGACGAGTCCCAGGAACTCGCCCTGCTGGGAAAGCACTCGCAGGTCTCCCGGCCCCTTGCGCTCACTGCTTCCATTGGCTTCAGCCTGAGCTAGCCAAAGCGCTCAGCAGACAGGCCGGTGCCTCCCCGCGCTCCGTAATACAACCCCACCGCAGAGCCAGACCTTTCGCCTTTCTGCTGCGGGAGCAAGCGGCCGGAGAGCCGGGTCCTCAGTGCACGTCTCTGCACAAGGATTTCCCGCTTGCTTCTGGCCACGGGGGCTGACGGGGAGAGGGAGCCAGCCTGGGGTTGATCTCCTGTCACTTACAGGCTTCTCTTGCTCCAGGCTCGTTCCTTGAGCACAGATAACTGATTGTGTGGGTCTGCCCCCAAGTAACAGTCTGTGGTGGCTTTGTGCGGCGAGCCCCCTCAGCTGCGGTTTGCTCAGAAACCCTGTAGCTCGGCAATCCGGAACCGAAAGGCGGAAACTTGGCCAGAGGCCAGGGACCCTTTCTGGAACGGAGCTGTGCAGAAAGGCGCGTGTGTTTGCGTGTAAAATCCGTGTTCTCCAGCGTAGCGGGAGCTAACTGCCTGCTTTGCAAGCCGCTGCTGGCTTCCTCTGTAGAAATCGCCTCCCTGGCCGTAGACTCCGATAGGAGACCTGTGTCCCCGGCGGTGCTTTGCAGAAGCTGCTCTCGGCCCGGAAAGGCAGGGTCTCGTGCCGATGCTCCGAGCAGAGCCCCGGCAGCTGCAGCGGGCGGCGTTTGAAGTGGAGACCTGACCCAACAATGCTCTTGGCTCAGTGGTGGAGAGGAACAGCTCCAGTGGCTTCGGGAGCAGGGCTCTGGGCGCGTGGGCGGATGGCTTGCTTTCGCTCAGGACGCAGACGCACAATCCAGCTTCCCTGCTGTGCTGCCAGCTAATGCAGAACTTGGCTCCGAGTTGAAGGGAAAAGACTCGGTGGGTCTGAGAGTCCCGAGAAGAGCTGGCTGCAGCCGGGGCGGCTCGGCCCTGCACTCTCCGGCAGCATTGAGTGGTCAGCGCTGTGCGTGGGGTTCACTGTTCTACTTCAGTGAGCCTGGGGTGATCTCGGCTTTCACCAGGAGACCCTGGAGAGCACGGGGGGGTTGGCCCCGAACAGGGCAAGAGTTGACAGGCTTGGCCGAGTGAACCTGGAATTTCCAGGTTCAAACCCAAGCTCACCAGGAGCGTGTCCAGAGGAGACGGACTCCCAGGGGAAGGTTCCCACAGGTGCCGTGGTGCCAGCGCGATTCCAAGCCCCAGGTCAGACGTTAACAGAACTGACCCTTGAGCCTGGTAGAAAGGGAGGGTCCCTGTGTTGTGACTTGAGCCCCGGTGGGAGGCCTTTGGGATCCTGGCTGGTCTGTTGTGGACGTCCTGGGGCATCCCTCATTTCCGGGCCAGATGGAAACTTCCTCGGGGGGTTGATTCAGGCCCATCCCAGTGTCTAGGCCACTGGTTGAAATGAAAGCCCTGGACTGTCGCGTCGTCCTTGCCCACGCAGTAACGGGGGTGTCGGAGGGTGTACGGGAAGGCGAAGGGTTAAAGCCAGCAGTAAATCATCCACGCTAACTCTCTTCCTCTTTGTCGAACAGGTATTCAGGAGCAAAGCTCTAGAACTTGGAGAGAAACTTCTACCAGCCTTCAACACCCCCACCGGTATCCCCCGGGGCGTCATAAACCTGGGCAGGCAAGACACTTGGTTGTTTCCCCCTCGTTAGCAGCGGGTCATTGGCCTGTCCGCTTGGAGAGGCGCGACGAGGCATTTGGCCCCTAGGAACCGTGCTCCATTGTGCCCCAGCGTCCTGTCTCTGGCCGTGCGCGGCGCAGGGCGACTCGGCTTGCAGCAGTTAGAGGTGGGATCGTGCTGAGCCGGGGCGGGTGTCCCTGAGCACCTTGCCGGATGCCGCTGAGGGCCCTGCGCGCCCGGAGTGCCTCCCTTTCTTTTGTGCCACTCATCCGCCCAGCATCTTCTGCCGCTCTCCCCCGACTCTCGGAGAGCCGCTGTGGCAATCGCACTCCAGGAGGCCTCTTGGCAGCCCTCAAGGGTGACTCACGTTCAGGCCAGCTGCGTTGTATTGATTTTTAAGCAACCCACACTTTCTCCCTTCGCTTCCTGGCAGAGCTGCCCTCCGGACTCGCGCTTTCCCACCCACGCTCTCCTTTGGGATTCGTGGGCCTGCTTTTAGGGCTCTGCTGGCTCTGCACACTTGTGAGTGGGCCGGGCCCGAGGCCCGATCCGCCCGGCTCCATGCATGGGAGCTGAGAAAGGGGCCTAGCAGGAAACACCAGCTTTGCATCCAGAGGTGGGTGAGCAGGCGAGGTCCGTGTAGCTGCCTCCGCAGCAGGCGTGTCGTTGGTTCGGCCGCACCTGCCCTTCAGACAGGCTCAGTGACACGCCTGCGGGTTCTCCTGACGCTGGAGCTCACCCGCGGGACCGCAGCGAGCTGAGTTAGTCGGTGTCTGCAAAACCAGCGGGGAGTCTTGGGGCACCGTCCGGACTAGCAGAAATTGGGCAGAAGCTTTCGTGGGCTGGAGCCCGCTTTGAGGTGCCCTGGGACTCCTCACTGGATTTGCCCATCGAGGCGGTTTGGGTGGCCAGGTGACACAGGGTGATCCATGGCTCGGGTGTCCCCGTCGTCCTCTGCTCGGCTCACCCGCAGTGACCACTCCGAATGTCTCGCCGCCTTCGCTGGACCCTTCCTGGAATGGGGAGTCTCGTGTGCTGGCTTTTGTCAAAACAATCCTGCGCGCCCCTTCCATGGAGGCAGATGCTGGACACTGCCCAGCCGTCCTGAACTCGCCCGCTGAGGGCCTGGCTAATGCTGGAGAAAATCCGACGAGCTGCGGTGTCCTACAGCCAAGAGCCTGCGCTACCGAGAGTGCGGAGAGGAGCCTGCGGCTGGGCTGGGGTCGGCGCGGGAGCGAACTTCTCGTGTCCGGGGGCGGGAGGAGCTGCCTGCGTGGGTCCCGCACGTGGGCTGGTAGTCAGAGCGGCGGGATACGCTTCCCACCAGCCAGACGGCGTCCCCAAGTTTGCTTTCACGTCCCTCATCCCTTTCACTGCAACTTCGCAGCCAGGCTCTGCTCAGAGAAACCCACCCAGCCAGGCCACGGGGCGTTTCACAGACTTTCCTTGAACGTTCTTTATCCAGGCTCTGAGCAGAACAAAAGTCCTGGCACGGGGCCGGTTCTGTGTCGACTGAGGGGAGCGATTCCCTGGGGGGCTGCTGCCCTCGAGCTCTCAGGCCCTCCAGCGGCCCCCGGCCTCTGTGCCATCGCGGGTAGCTCGAGAATTCCTTCGCTCCATCCCCCCCGCCTCTCGACCGTCGCGTTGCCCTCCGCCCCGTGTCTCCGGGGGCCGAGATCCTGCACCCGAACGCTGCCTCCTGCTGCTGGCTCTGTCCCAGCGCTCGGTAGGGAAAGACGAGGGTCCTGGAGGGCTGGTCCAGAGAACCCCCGAGGCGGTTGTCCCCCTGCGGAGTGAGGGGTTTGCCTGCCCCCTTCAGGGATGGACCGCGGGCCAGCCCCATTGGGAGAGCCAGCGCGATGCCCCGCAGAGATCGCCGCCAGGGCCGGGCGGAAGGAGAAGACGTGGGGGGGCCGTGCCCTGCTTTGGGGCGCAGGGGGGAGCGCTCCCCTCGCAGCTGTTCCCTGCCTGGCTCAAAGCAGGAGCGTCTGTCTGGTGACAGGCCGTGCGCGCAGCAGAGCTCCCCCTCCTCCAGCGAAGCCTGCAGGTGCCACCTAGCGTCCCCCGCTGGAGCCAGGGGGTAGAGCGGGGGGCCCTGGCAGCATGGGGCGAAGTCCCGATGTGCCTGGGGCCCCGGGAGCTCGCGCCCGCCCAGGATGAGGGACGCAAGCGACTAGTCGACTGCCCTGTGAGCCGGGGCTTTCCCAGGGAGGCAACTCGGCTCGTCGCTCCCCCTCCCCCTCCCCGCACTGCCTCTGTCAGGCACCAAGTGGGGGAGCAGGAGCTGGTGCCGGGGAGGCAGCTTAAAAGCCGGTTCCCCCCCAGCACTGTCCGTGGGGGGAAGGGGAGGCGGGCGACTCCCGTACATTTCAAAGGGAGCGGCGCAGTGAGATAGCGAGCGGCCCTCTTACCGACTATCGAAATTCCATCGACTACTCGATGAGCTGATGAATCGCTATGTAACCTCCCCAGAGAGGGCTGCTCAGCCTCCCATGGCCAGCACTGCAGAGGCGCGTGAGACCCGGCCCCTCAGGGAGAGGGCGCTTCCGTGTCTGCGGCGGTGGGCCAGCGGGCCGGGAGCTGCCCCTCGGCGCGGGGCTGGCGGAACGGGAGAGGGGGGCGCAGAGGGGCTGGGGCAGTAGATCCAAACAAGCGACGGTCCGAGTGACAACAATCTCCCTTGTGCCGCGCCGGACAGTGGGGCGCGACCTTTTCAGCCACGACCCCCAGGATAATTTGAGCAGGGCGGCGCTTAGATCCTGTTGGCCAGGGGCTGGGCCTGGCCATTGGTGGCCCCCCAGGAAGACATCCGTGACCCCTTTGGGGGTCACCACCCACGGGTTGTGCACCACGGCTGTAGGCGCCTGTGGCCTGCCGGAGGTGGACCGGGAAGGGAGGGTGTCAGGCACTTAGATCCTGGGCTGTTTCGTACACGCCATGTCTGGCAGTGTTGGCCAGGGGGTGGGGCCCCGTGGGGAGGGGC
Organism: Pelodiscus sinensis; assembly: GCF_052426305.1. Classification (NCBI taxonomy): domain Eukaryota; kingdom Metazoa; phylum Chordata; order Testudines; family Trionychidae; genus Pelodiscus; species Pelodiscus sinensis. The sequence continues at coordinate 2,387,646 of NC_143077.1, forward strand.
CCCATGGGGCCCGGGCCTGAGTTCCTGTTGGAGAGCGAGAGTGGCGCAGCCAAGCAGGCTGTCAGCGCAGAGTCCAGGCTCTGGATGAGCCCGTGGCAGAGGGGAGCCAGCTGGGAAACGTGGCTCAGAGTCCACGTTGCCGGGGGCCCTCGGGTGGGTTCGCGTCGCGGGCTGGTGCAGACCCTCTCTGCGTCGGGGTCGTGGTTCTTGGGGATTGCTCCGACGCGTCCCTGCAGAGCTGAGTGCGCTGTGGGGCCACGTGGGGCGTTGAACGCCAGGTCCCCGGGGCCACTTGGCGGAAGGCAGAGCCCCGCCCCCGCGCCCGGCTGTCGCGCCAGGGCATCGCAGGCTCTGTGGCGCTTCGCTGCCGGCTTGCGGAGAACCTGGCGGGTTCGCGTGGTGACGCAGCTCCCTGTTTTGTCCTCCCAGTGGCATGAGCTGGAGCTGGGGCTGGGCCTCCGCAGGAAGCAGCATCTTGGCAGAATTTGGCACCCTGCACCTCGAGTTCCTGCACCTCACGGAGCTCTCTGGAAACCCAGTGTTCACTGAAAAGGCAAGTTCTAGCGATTCCTACGTGCCCATCACCCTGGCCCCTGGGCTTCTGGCACAGAGCTGGGTGCAGCTGCCCAGAGCTTGCTCCACAGCCCTTTCCCTGGGGCCACGAGAGGAGGCCACTGGGGGCACATGAGCCCTGGTGCCTGTCAGCAGCCAGAGGGGACTGGCGGGGGGGGGGCTGGTGCCCATAGCAGGGGAAGCGAAGCAACACGGCCCCAGTTCGCCCCCTCCTCCAGCCCCATCACTCGGGGGAGGGGCAGGAGGGCCCCACGCTCGCTGCCGGGGAGCTGGGGCCACGTTGCTGCACTTCTCCCACCTCCGCTTGTGAGCGCGGGAGGGAACCCCTGCTAGCAATGCCCCTCCCCCCCTTCACCTTGGCCGCCTCAGGTCGGGGAGAGGCAGGGCAGGGGCAGAGGGGAATTGTCCCTGCTCATCCCTGGGCTGGGGGCCCCCTTCACTGGATGCTCCTCCCCCTTCCCCGCGCCGGGCGCCCCCGCCTCTCCTTCGGTGACAGGCAGAGCGCATGTGGCCGCAGGCCTGGGCTCTGGGCGGGCCGGGGAGGTTGCTCACGGGGCCCGGCAGAGGGAGGGAGCCGGGGTCCCTGTGCTGCAAATGCCAAATTTCCTAAACGACTCGCGTGTGCAGCTGGCCGGCGAGTCCAACGGCTCCTCCTGTGACGGGGGCTGGAGCCCGGATGGTGTTTGGACTCGTCTCGCCTGCGCCGTGGCCTCGCCCTCGTCTGCCTGAGGCTCTGTCCCACGCGGGGTGGGGGACGCCGACGGTTATTTTGTCTGTTTGCTTTGGCGCCTCCCCATCCTGCTCCCCGCAGTGGGGGGACCGGCAGGCGCCTGAGGCACTTCTGTGCTCCGGCCTTACTACGTTGAGGCGAGAAGCTAGCGCCAGATCCAGAGGCACCGGCTCTTGGCTGGCTGGGGGGTCCCGCCCGCTGGTGGCTAATAACTTGGGCGTGTTCATGTTCCTGCCCTGCACCCGCGGAGAACGCGGCTCTGAACCGACGGGAGCGGGAATGCTCCGGCCATCGGGGCTGGCCCAGAATTCCCTTGTGTGGGGAGGGGCTGGCTGCCGCCGCCGCTTCGATTCCCTTTGTAACGTCTCCATTTCAAATTGCCGGGGGGGGGGGGGGGGGTCAGTTCATCTTCCAGAGCCCGTGGGAGCAGCTTCCTGTCCTGCTGGATCCCCCCTCGTTAGCGTTGCCAGGTGCTCCCCGAGGAGCCTGCTCTGAGGGAGACAAATGGCTCCAATTAGAATCCCAACCTCCCCGGGAGCGTGATGGATGCATCACACCCAGAGCCCCGGCGCGGTGACAGGCCTCCGACCGTTCTCCCTGTGGCTCCAGGGAATCGCCTGAGAACAGCCTGTCCCCGGCTGCCACCCCGTGTGCTTGCCGCTTCGGGGCCGGGGGCATGGGACGGGCGAATGCCTGTCGGGTGGGAGATGCTACGTGGTCCTGCCCCGAGCGCAGGTGACAGGACGATGGGGCTGGGGCTGCACGGCCCGGTTATTGCGAACAGACTCCCCAAGGAGCGATTTCAAGATGAGCTCACTCCTCTTCGCAAGCAGGAGTCGTTTCGAAATAGCAGCTGGGAGAGTGGTCGCTCGCCTCGTGATTTCGAACCAACTCCCCAGCATAGACGTGCCCCCGCCGGCGCCCCGGGTTGCTGCCAGCCCGACGATGGGGGGACGCTCGTGGCCGACTTCTTCCCAGGCAGAGCAATCGGTCTGGCCCGAGAAGACTTGCCAGTGACTTGCGGGTTTGCTCTTTCTAGGTGATGAACATCCGCAAAGTCCTGAACCGACTTGAGAAGCCGCAGGGCCTGTACCCGAACTTCCTCAGCCCGGTCACTGGCAACTGGGTGCAGCGTAAGTATCGCGCTCGCCTCCTGCGCTGCGCCCGGCCAGGCTCTGGCGCTTTTCCGCTCCTCTGCAGGGGGGACTTGGAGCTGGGACCCTCCCCCTCGCATGCCGCTCAGGGGCCTCCTTCGCCGCGGGGATCAGCTCCATGGAACCGGATTGAGAGTCCAACCCCAGCAGCCTCCAGAGGGAGGTCGAGGACCCCAGGTAGACAGGGCAGGGTTGTGCTCGACGAGCCTTTAGCCACTGGTGTGTGTCAGGGTCCCACCTCCCTTCGCGATCCCGTTGCCCTGCCTGGGGGGGACGCGGGGGACGCGGCTGGTTACTCTTCGTGCAGCCAGTGAGAAATCACTCGGAGGAGCGGTGAGAGCGGCGTTCGGGATGCTGCCCTGCAAATGACCTGAGGACGGACGGAAGGAGGGTGCCCTGCCCCGCCCCGCCACATGCACCAGCAGGCCCATGGCCCCGGCACTTGCTGCTGGATTGTCCTGGGTCTGCCTCCTCCCTCCTCCTGGGGATGCCACCCGGGTCTGGGGACGGCACAGGGCCCAGGCTGGTGCGCGAGGGAGGAGCTGGAGGGGGCCTGAGGACGGCAGGACCAGTGCAGCAAAACGAGGCTCTTGATCCTGCTCTTGCCACTTCCACCTGCCAGTGCCCAGGGGAGACGGCAGCAGCCGCTCTGGTGTTAGGCTGCAGCCTTTGGACTCCTCGGTGTCTCTTCTCCCCACGTGCGCGGGGCCTGCCTGCTGCGTGCCGGGTGCTGCTGGGGGAGACACCAGGCCGCAGCTCAGAGGCTGCTTTCACTTTGGTCTCCTCAATGGACTCTCATTGGTCCCTGTTCAGTTTTGGTCTCGCGTCTCTGCAGCGTCTCCCTTCCCGGATCGCTTGTGACCTGTGTAACCCCCACATCAGCCGCGCTAATTGTAAGTGACAGGGCAGGCACAGAGCTGCCGATGCATCAGACAGCTGCGAGGGCGCTCGCGGGATGGAGCCGGGCCCCCTCACACCCCTGGCAGCACCACCTGACAGTGACTGACAGGGCTCGTGTCGGAATTGTCCCAGCAAAGCATCGTGAACAATTACACTTGTCCCAGCAAACGGGAACGTTCTTCACTTCAGTGCGAAAAGCGAGCTCCCTGCTTGGCCCCATTAACTAACTTCGAACTCTCCACATCCCCTGGAAGTAGCTTCCCCGTCCCTCACGCTTGTGTTTGCCGAGTGATTGCAGCATTGCCACTTGGCGAATGGATCTTGCCCCCTAGAGACACCCTTGTCCGGGGGTTCCTACCATTTGCACAAGAGCGGTGCCGTTCCCCAGACAGGCGGGCTAGCAGCGGAGGGGAAATAACGACTCCCCTTTGTCAGTCTGTCTCTGGTAGCTGGCTGCTCATGCGCTCGCTTCCCAGCTCTGCTTGCAGGTGACGAGACTGAAGTGTGTCCAGTGCCTTGCCTGCTGTTCAGAGTGAATCTGTTTTTGTCACCAGTTCGGTTCCATTTCGCCCGTGCTAGCCAGGCCTCTCCCGTGTCTCGTGGTGCCTGCCGGGGTTCGGAACTGCCCCGCGTCGCTGCCTTGGGGCGAGCTGGCCTCACAGGACTAGAGAAATTTACCCGTTGGCTAAACCGGGAGCTGACTTAGAATCATAGAACCATGGAGCTGGAAGAGACCTCAGAAGGCCATCAAGTCCAGCCCCCTGCTCTAGGCAGGACCAATTCCAACTCAATCAACCCGGCCAGGGCTTTGTCAAGCCGAGACTTAAACACCTCTAGGGATGGAGACTCCACTACTTCCCTAGGTAACCCATTCCAGTGCTTCACCACCCTCCTAGTGAAATAGATTTTCCTAATATCCAACCTGGACCTCTCCCACCGCAACTTGAGCCCATTGCTCCTTGTTCTGCATCCGTGTCTACTGAGAACAGCCTCTCTCCAGCCTCTTTGGAACCTCCCTTCAGGAAGTTGAAGGCTGCTGTCAAATCCCCCCTCACTCTGCTTTTCTGCAGACTAAACAGACCCAGCTCCCTCAGCCTCTCCTCATAAGTCATGTGCTCCAGCCCCCTAATCATTTTGGTTGCCTCCGCTGGACCCTCTCCAATATGTCCACATCCTTTTTGTAGTGGGGGGCCCAGAACTGGACACAATACTCCAGATGTGGCCTCACCAGAGCCGAATAAAGGGGAATAATCACTTCTGGATCTGCTGGCAATGCTCCTCCTAATGCGACCTAATATGCCATTAGCCTTCTTGGCTACAAGGGCGCCCTGTTGACTCATCTCCAGCTTCTCATCCACTGTAACCCCCAGGGCCTTTTCCCTTGGTGTCAAATGTCTTAAGGCCGCAGCATGTGAACCAGCCCGATGGCTGAGTGGGAGGTGCAGGGAGGTGCCAGAGAGCTCAGCCCTGGCGTGCTCTGCAGGCGTCCAGTGCCCGGGCAAAGGGGGCCCGGAGCCGCTGCGTCCCGGGGGCAGCTCTGTAGGGGCCAGCCTTTCGCCTGACGGCTTTGTCAAAGCCGTTTGCAGTCAGCCCTTTGCCTGGGACTGGCATGTTCCCCCCTCAGCCCAGCCCGAGGAGAGCCACTGCTGGGAGTGACCTTGTGAAAACAAGCAGTCTCCCTGCTGGGATCCATGGCTTGTTCCCGCAGGGGGCCTGGCCTGGCTTGAACTGTGAGGAGCACGTGGTCCCAGCGCGGTTGTTCTGAAGCACCTGGGGCCAGCCCCCTTCCCTGGGCACACAATCGGCCGCCTGTGTTAGGCATGCGGCGAGAGCACGGTACCGAATCTCATTAGTCTGCGGTTCCTTGGACACCCGCTTGGGCAGTCCGATGTCGCTCTCGCCAGGGTTTAGTGTTTAAAATGAGCCTTGGGGCTGGCTGCGCAGACAGGTGGAAACAGAGCAGCTAATCCGAAACCCCTCCTGGATCTGCCCCATTTGCACGCGGCCACGGGGGGTGAGACCCAGAGCTCGGCCTTAACGTGCCTTGCTCATCTGAAGGGAGAATGTGGCTGCTCGAGGAAGTGCTGGTGGGTTCCCCTCTTGCATGCTACAGACGCAGACCTGTCCAGCTGCGTGCCCAGGGAGTAGCCTGCTGCTGAGCTGTCAGTCCTGTTTCCCGTCAGGATTGCTCGGCATTCTCCTCTCCGGAGAGGTCAGAGCCCTGTGCGGTCTGAACCGGCAGCCTTGGAAATGCAATCTCTGCAGCAGTAAATATTCCCTGCACACACCCTCCCCCCCACCCCACCCCAAGCGTTATCTGAATGAACTAGAGGCCCTGGACATCTGCATGCGGCTGCGTCCTGCTCCAGGCAGGGACTAGAAACCAGCAGTGGCCATGGGCACTTGGGGGGAGTCCGAGGTAGGGCCCCAGACTCAAACTCCCATTATAGAATCCTAGAAAACTAGGACTGGAAGGGACCTCGAGAGGCATCGAGTCCAGTCCCCTGCCCCACGGCAGGACCAAATACTGTCTAGACCATCCCTGAATCTTCTATTCAGAGAGGGTTAAGCACCTAAATATGTGGAGGCTCTGGATCGCCCGCGGTTGCAGACCCATCCGCGCCTGTGTCTGCTGTCTGTCAGCCCAGGATACGAGTTCTATCTCAGAAACAGGAAACCTCTTCAGTGTGTCCCGTGAGTGGCACGTAGAAGTTGTGAATCGTTTTATGGAGGGCAGCTGGCACGCTGTAAAAGACAGTTGCCCTGGGGTTATTCCTTCCTCCTTCACTTGCTGTCCACACGTAGCGCTCGCTTCCGGCAGGGCAGGGCTGGGCACAGGGAAGAATGGCTCCGCCTTGCAAAGCGTCTGTGCGGTGATGGCGGCGGCCGCGTGCAAAAGCAGTGATGCGGCTCTGTCTTGTTGCCTTCCTCCGTTGCAGACCACGTCTCCGTCGGGGGCCTTGGGGACAGCTTCTATGAGTATCTGGTCAAATCCTGGCTGATGTCCGACAAGAGGGACGATGGCGCGAGGAAGATGTACAACGATGCGCTGGAGGTAAGCTTGATGGCTGCGGCAGCTGTGGTCCCGATGACCGTTCCGTCAGAGCAGCTTAGTTTTCCTTCCCGTAAGACGTGTTCACGTGCTGATTTTTTCCATCCATTTTAGGCCATAGAGAAGCACTTGGTTAAAAAATCTGCCGGAGGATTGACCTACATTGCCGAATGGAGAGGTGGCATCTTGGACCACAAAATGGGCCATTTGGCTTGCTTCTCTGGTGGCATGATAGCCCTTGGAGCTGAACAAGGCGGAGAGGAGAAAAAGCAACATTATCTGGATCTAGCTGCAGCGATTACTCACACGTGCCATGAATCTTATGCACGCTCAGGTACACTGTGGATTAAAGTACTGCTGATAAATTACTGTGGTAGCTAAGGATTTACAGCCCCTGAAAAATTGAATCTCCCATGCGAAAGGATTGCAGTAATTCTTTGGCACTTCTGCAGCATTTTCCATCAGAATGAGAGCTTTTAACATTCCTCCGTCCTTGCAGCAGCCTGTGAGGACAGTCAATATTGGGATATCCATTTTAGATTGGGAAACTGAGGCATAAAGAGGTTACGTGACTCACCCAAGGTTGCATAAGAAACCAGTGGCAGAGCTGATAACTGATCCAGGACCTGAACCCCAGACCTGTGTTCTAATCAGAGCCACACTTTTTCCCAATAAAAGGAGTAGTGTGAGTTCCTTGGTATCTCATCCCAGCAGCACTTGGAGGTATTCCCATAACGAATGGAGTAAAGCGCCGATCTGCCTTGACTTGCTTCCACCGTGTACAGGTGAAGGAAGCAGAACGGGAGTTGAGCATCGGGTGGGGTGTGAGGGGAGCCGAGTTCTGTTCCTCCACCTCCGAACAAGCCAAACGCACAGATCCCGCCTGGGGCCTCCCGCAGCTTGTGCCGATCTCTCCCTGCTCCCCCGCAGGCGCCTCTAGACTCCTCCTTGCTCGCTAGCACCATGGCTTCAATATCGGTGTTCCCAGGGGGCGGGTGGGGGCAGTGAACCTCGCAGGCCTGATCGGGGCAAGCTGCAGGCCGCATCTGGCCCACAGGCTCTGCCTGGCGTGGGGAGGAAGCAGCTCTGCCCGCTACGGCCCCCCCCCAGCAGGGGGAATAGCAGTGGAGGGAGAGCTCCGCCCCCATCGCTCCCAGGGGCGGGGAATTTCAGCCAATGGGGGGGGTGCCTGCTCACACAGGGCGGCATGGAGCCACCTGCACCCCCCGCTGGGAGCTGTGCCAAGTAGGTGCCTCCTCCTGCACCCCCTCCCACCCTGATCCCCCCCCACGCCAGCCCACAGCTGCACTCTGCCTCCTGCCCAGACCCTGCCCCCTTGCCTCCCAGCAGCCCCCTCCTGCACGCTGAACCCCCTCACTTTTGCCCCCCCGCCCCGCCCCGTGGAGTCCTCGGCAGGCTTGGTCTCTCTCCCCCACCTCCCACCCCCTTGCTGAGCCTGGACCTGGCCCGCTGGGTCGACCTCTCTGCTGCCCAGGCTTACCTGCTACGTGTCCGTCTCCAGTAACGGCTCCTTTTCGTTGTTTCACGCCCTCGCTGCGTCAGCAAGCCCGGAGGGATGAGCTGCGTCCGGCTCGTCTGCCTAAAGCAGCTCTGAGGAGCTTCAAGCCAAACTGGAATTGTATCGGCAAGCTCTTCTCACAGCACGTGCCCAGCCGCAGCCGGGCCCCTGGGCCGCAACTCCCCTTCAGCTGTCTGCCCCATGCAGAGCACAGCTGCCCGCCTGCCCTTCGCGGCTACCCCGGCCTGTATCCGCCCGCTCACTCGGACGGCAGCCGGGCACTTCCCCTGTATCCGCCCCTCAAGAAACAGCGAGTTTCCCCTGTCGCTTGCTCCACCCTGAGCCCCATGGTTTTCGTCCTGTCTCTAGAGGTTAACGAGAACCCTCCTTGTAACGACCTCGTGTGTCCCTGTGGACTCTTCCCGGGCCTCCCTCAGCCACCTCTTCTGCAGGCCAAAGCGCCGCGTTTTCCCGCCTCCCCTCAGAGGTCGCGTTTTCTGGACCTTGAATAATTGTTCTCCTCTGGACACTCCCGTGTGTCCGCACCTGCCCGCAAGCTGGCTCCCAGTGCGGGGCGCGGTTCTCCGGCTGGGGCCTCAGCGGAGTAGAGGGAAGAACGACTTCCCCTGCCCACGACGCTCCTGCTAACGCCGCCCAGAGGGAGGTTTGCGCCAGTGTCGCCCTGTGGATTCGGGCTGACCTCAGCGTGACCCCAAATCGCTGCTCCTCGCCCGCCAGGCCTCGGCTGTGCACACCTGGGCAGGCGGCGGCTCCCCCTTAGTGGGGCTTTCTGTTCAGTAGCTGTTCCTCCCGCCGGGCCCAGGGACTGAACCGGAGACGCCCGAGTAGCTTCCCTTTCCGGGGTTGGCTGGGCCATGTTGCCTCCTGGGGCCTGATCCTGAGAGTCGGGCTCTGCCCCTCACTCCGCTTGCCTGCCGTGGAAGAGGGAGGGCTCAGACCTGGTCCCAGGGGCGGCTGCCTCTGAGCACTTCTGTCCGGAGTGTTCGCCCAGGCAACACTCCAGGGACTTAGTGATGCACACGCTGACGCCGGGGTGGGACGTGGCCCTTGGGCCCTGTTGTCCTGGGCCGTGCTGCTGATTTCAGAAGCCCTTTCAATTTATTTTCAACACTTCTGCAAGCAGCTCCCTGCGCAGGGCAGGCCGGATTCCGAGCGGGTAAATCGGCGCCTGCTTGGAGTCGGCAGAGGTGCACTTGTTGTAGGCCAGCCTGGATTCCTACTGACACGCTGGCCTAATGGATCGGCCGTGGCACCTCACAGCGAGCCCTGAGCGCCAAAGGTGATTCCCTGTGCGGGTTTCTCTCTTGCTTAGATACCAAGCTTGGCCCCGAAGCTTTTCGCTTTGATTCTGGATCGGAAGCCACGGCCACCAGGCTCAGCGAGCGCTACTACATCCTGCGCCCCGAGGTGGTAGAAAGCTACTTGTACATGTGGAGGCTGACTCACGACCCGAAGTACAGGCAGTGGGGCTGGGAAGTGGTGAAGGTACGACCGTTAACACGCCGCATTCTCCCTGCTCGTGTCGCGCGCGCTACGGCGCAGTGGCACCTAGAGAAACCGAATTTGCTTTTCTCTGCTGAGTGTTGAAACGTTTCTCCCCCTCCCCGGGTTTGGTTTGAAAACCAATGAACCTTGCCGGGTTGGGAGGGGAAAGCGCCTGAGCCGGTGTCGTGGCGAGGAGTGTGCCAGTGTCCGATGCATGCGCTGGGCATGATCTAGACTGAACCCAACGTCACTCCTGCCGGGTTGGCTCAGCCCTGCATCCCCCGTGTGTGGCTCTGCAGAACGAGGCTGCAAAAGGCAGGCGCGTCTCTGGGCGACGGGGCAGGAAAGGCGCGGTGGCTGCCTGCTCCAGCACCGCTGTCTCGTGGGAGGTGCGCAGGGGCCGTGTCCCAGAGGCGTTCAGTCATACAGAGCCTTGGCAAGGGCTGTGTAAACCCAGGGTTGCTCCGTGGCACCTGTTGATGTGGGTCAGCACCAACCAACCCACAAGCTTCCAGCGTTGGCCTTTGCCCAGCTGTTCCCCTAGAACGAGCCTCTCTCCCGGACGGCTGAGCAATGACCAGACTCTTCAGGGAGAGAAGCTGCTGTAAAACCTGCATCTGATTTGCAAACCTGACTTGCTGCCGCCGAAACGGGCTGCTCCGCGTAGCCGTGTGCTGAGATTGGTCTGTCTTTCCTCAGGCACTGGAAAAATATTGCCGGGTAGAAGCAGGCTTTTCCGGGATCCGAGATGTGTACACCATCCCCCCAAATCATGACAACATGCAGCAGAGTTTTTTTCTGGCAGAGACATTGAAGTAAGTCTGGTATCATGAGCGAGTGTTCAGACTAAATCTCCTCTCTGGGCACACGCAGGCTTTGTGCTGCGGGTTGTCTTGATGCACAATAAGCTGTAGCTTCATCTTCGAAAGCGTTGGGTTCCCTGCACAGTAACTTGTGGAAGATGGCAGGGTACTGCAGGCATGTGTCCTTTCTGCAGCACAAGAACAGAAAGAGCTGAACTCGTTTGGGATAGCTTTCAGCAATTTCCTGCATGCTCTGTAAATTTCAGTATGTGCCTTGTATTTAACAGGAGTTTGGGCCAGTTTAGCTCTATGGTAAGGGTGGGCAATCATTTTTCATGGCGGGGGGGGGCACGCCAAGATTTTTGTAAGTGGTCAAGGGCCGCACTTTGGAGGAGGTGGAGTGTCTGGGAGGGAGGCTGGGTGTAGAAGGGAGCTTGGGGTAGAGGACTGGGGTGCCATAGAGGGAGGGGGTGGGGTCTGAGGGGAGTTTGGGTGAAGGAGGGGGTTGTGACCTGGGGCAGAGGCTTAGGGTGCAGGTACCTAGGTGGCACCCAGCCAGCAGCCCTGCAGGACCCTGAGGCAAAGTCCCTGGCCAACGCAGTTCCAAGCTGCTCAAAACAGCTGTCTGCTCCCTGTGGCTCTGTGCTCCAGGTGTAGGGGGAGGCTTTGTGCGCTGCCCCACCCACCCAGCAAAATCTCTCAGCTCCTATTGGTCAAATATTTGCCAATGGGATCTAAGAGACTTTGCTGGGGTGGGGGCAGCATTCGAAGCCCCCCCTTGTCCCTGGAGCAGACACACGTGGAGCAGCCGGCGACATGGGGCTGTTTCTGCACCTGAGGGTCCTGGCCGGGCTGCCCACAGGCCGTATCTTGCCCATCCCTGCTCTGTGGAGGTGGACTCTACGCCCTGTACTGCACGGAGGGTCTGGCCTTCCCTGTGCACTCGGAATCCTGTTAGTCTTTCTGTAACCCAGCTTACCGGTTTTCCCTCCCTCCCTGCCCCGTGGCACCAGGTACCTCTACCTCCTCTTCTGTGAGGATGACGTGCTCTCTCTGGAGGACTGGGTGTTCAACACGGAAGCGCACCCGTTGCCGGTGAACCACACAAGTGTTGAAGCAAAAGCAAGTGTGCAATAGTGATGCTGTTTCTCAAGCTTCCTGCTTCGGCGGCAGCAGAGAGCGGGTTTCTGCCTTTCCTTTCCCTTCGAGGAATTAGCAACGTTCCTAAACTGGTATTTGGGGCACTCGTCCATTTCCGGACAGTATTATATTGGGGAGAATAAACTGTGACCTTAGCACCCTCTTTTCCTCTATGAGGAGCTCTATTAGCCTGGCAACAAGCGTTGATTCTGGGTCATATTGTAAACAGATCATGGACATTCCTTTATATACAGAGAATTTATATGAAATCCGCTGACTTTGCTTTCGAGTGGCCAAAGGATTGGAAGTTTGCCATACGATAGACTTTCCCCCGTTCTCCTTTTTATTTTTTTTATTTTTGCCTTTTATATACAGATGGATTTTATCACATTTCTAATTACAGTTTTCGATATACTGTGCTTTCTAAGTGGTGTCAACATTGTAACTAAAACAAAAATTCTTGGCCCAAACGTATTTTTATATATTCTTTCCTGTGCTCTTAAACACATTTACAGAACATTGCATCACATGTAACTTTCCTTTATAATGTTTTATGTTTTTCTACTTTTATTTGGAACTAAATGTTATGAGTCACTTATAATAAATTGCACTGCTGTAATAGTCAAATCTGTGAAATAGAATAAAAGGTCTTGTAAAATAAGTAGCGTGATTGAGTTGATCCTACACTAACAGCTCTCCATCACTCAGAGCCTTGCTGTATTATCCTTGGAATCAAAAGCTGACAAGAACGCTTGATTCTGAGAATAATTTACAATAAATGTTTATTCCAAGAATAATCTAGCAAGTGTATCGTCAAGAATTCCAGCCTGCTCCAGCTCTCTTAAATTGCTTAGTCCTAGTTCAACTGTGAGATAACAAGAACTCAATTAAATGTCTTATTTCCAAGAAAAATCCCCATCCACGCTTCTTCCTCATATTTTATCTCTGGGATGAAGTTACAGGAGACAAAAAGCTGCCCGGTGCTTTGCATTAGACGCGTTCCTCCCTCATACTGTCAAATGCTGATTGGTTTCTTCAGCAGCTGGGGAAAGGAAAAGCAAAATGGGCTTTGAAATCTCTGCCTGTCGAAGTCCCAAAGGGGAAGAAGATTGTCACATGGGACCTAACCGTTATCCCTGGGTTAAAGCTAGAGGAGGATAAGCATGGCCTAGGGGGTGGCTATTGGCAAGTCAGAGTCCTGGGAGTGAGTCATCTCATCGGAGGGCTGTTGACACTGGAAGGTAAGCTTGCCCAGAGAATTTTTACAGTGGATTAAGAAATGTTATGAGTAACCAAAACCGTCTCTGCCTACCAAGATCTTAAAAAGCCGCCTCCCAGCTCTCGTTAACATGGATCCCTGGCATTTCATTCCGCTTGTCTGGCTTGATCATCTTCTGGTTATTTTCCTTTCCCAAAGCACAAACTGGGTTTCATTTCTGCACCACTGTTTAAGTGTCACATGAGAAACAAACGCTACTTCTGAGGTCAGAGAGGCTTCTGGCTAAAAGATTTTTCTCTCCTGAAATCCAACAGCTGGGGCTCGTCTACACTGGCCCCTTTTCCGGAAGGGGCATGCTAATTTTTCAGATCGTAATAGGGAAATCCGCGGGGGATTTAAATATCCCCCGCGGCATTTAAATAAAAATGTCCGCCGCTTTTTTCCGGCTTTTAGAAAAGCCGGAAAAGAGCGTCTACACTGGCCCCGATCCTCCGGAAAAAAGCCCTTTTCCGGAGGATCTCTTATTCCTACTTTTACATGGCACTGTGCACTTGCAGCAATTTAAAGGGCCCAGGGTCTTTGCTGACACATGAGTAATGCTAAGAGCGTGCATGAAGGTGCTAAGTCCTTTGGAGCACAGTCCATTGTTTTGTTCTGTTCTTACAGCACCTAATACAATGAGGTGCCAGTCCACTGGGGTTTCTAGACACTACCACAATGCAGTGATCTTTGCAGGATTGGAGCCTTGGATGTCTCGTGGCTCGTTTTCACAGTACTCTTTGGATCTTTATTCAGGCCGAACTCTTGGCTTCAGTGGTCATTTTGCTCAAGGAAGGGGAATCTTGCCCTTTGGGGTTTCGTGGCCCGTGACTAACATCTCTTTCCACTTGGAGAAGAGAATTAGTTTGTAACGTGTCTGGGTGTGGGATTGTATCCTGTTTGTGTTGACGTAGAAGAGGAACCATTCTGTTTGTATACCTTTAAGCTGGAAGGATTAATGTGAACTGTTTCCAGTTCTAAACAACCAGGGGAAAGTATTGGGGAAGAGGTTACGCCTTTTGTCTTATATAATATAATTATAATTAATATATATATATTGTCTTGCCTACGTCACACGCAGGCATGGGGTAAAATAAGACGCATGTGTTTATCACTGAGGGAAGCTAGCTACTGGAATAACTTACTGGGGGGAGGTAGATTCTCTGTCGGAAATTTTCAAATCAAGATTGGATGTTTTAGAAAAAACTTTGATGTTCAGGTTCAAACAGGAATTAATTCAGGGAAGTCCTACGGCTTTTGTTTTGCAGGAGGTCAGATCAGACAATCACCTACAAATTAACCTTAGTATTGAGAAATCAGGGCTTGCCGAATGGCTGTCAATTGTTGCCTGACTTTTTTACATAAACTGCAGAACGAGATAAGACAAAGCTATTAAAAAAACAGATGTCACTTCTTGTCACCCACACTTCATTTTTCAAGAGTTATTGCATTTCCTTGGAAGGCGTACAGCAGAATTGCTTATTGAATTCCAAACCCTGGCAGCCTTTTATTTTTGCCCTGTAATCTGTTCGTTGATTTTTTTCAGGTTTGATAGATTGAGTTTTTGCCTCCACTGTTTTTAAAGCGTCAGATGTTATAGATGGTGGGTATTGGAGCTCTGCATAAATTCACCAGAGAACACTGAAAAATCAGAGACTTGTAGGATTGGAAGAGACCTCAAGAGGCCATCTAGCCTAGTGCCCTGCGCTCATGGCAGGACTGTTATCTAGACAGGTGTTTGTCTAACCTGGTCTTCAAAATCTCCAATGATGGAGATTCCACAACCTCCCCAGCCAATTGATTCCGGTGCCTAAACCACCCTGACAGGAAGTTCTCCCGGATATCCAAACTAAACCATTGTTGCTGCAATTTAAATGCCTCTTGTCCTGTCAGAGCTTTGGTTTTTCTTCCTCCTCCTTGTAACAATATTTCAGGTTCTTGAAAGCTGCTATCGGATCCTGTCTCAGTCTTCATGTTCTCTAGACCTTTCATCATTTTTGTTGCTCTTCTCTGGAATTTCTCCAATTTGTCCAAATCTTTCCTGAAATGTGGTGCCCGGAACTGGACACAAGACTCCAGCTGAGCCCAGTAAGGTGGAAGAATTAGTTTGTGTCCTGTCTACAACACTCCTGTGAATACATCCCAGAATGCTTTTTGCTGCTTTTGCAACAGCGTCACGCTGACTCCTATTTAGCTTGTGATCAGCCATGATCCCCAGATCTCTTCCCACAGGACTCCTTCCTAAGCTGGCATTTCTCATTTTGTTTGTGTGCAACTGATTGTTTCTTCCGGAGTGGAGTCCTTTGAATTGGTCTTCATTGAATTTCTTCCTATTGACTTCAGACCGTTGCGTAAACATCTTGCTGAATCGGGGCCTTAATCTTGTTTGTGAATCAACCCCACCTACCCACTGATCATTTGAGTGACGTTTCTCTAGACTCTCTGTGATTGGTTCGGATGGTTCTGGTAACAACAGGCTCAGAACTTGAGCCCAGGATTCCGGAACCAAGAGCCTTCCTTTTCAGTGGCTAATTCATCCCATGTATTATCCTACTGCCTGGGGCAGGCCTGGGCAAAATATGACCCAGGGGCCAGATCCGACCCGCAGACACAGCGGAGAGCCTCAGGCAGACTCCCTACTCCTCCTCACCCCTCACTGCTTAGTAAAGGTTTCTGCAGCCATTTCTCTTTCTCAACTGTAAGCCTGGGGGAGGAGGGAATGGTGCTTCACGCACTGCTCCCGCCCCCGCACAATCCCATTGGCCAATTTCTGGCCAATGGGAGCTGCCTGTTTGAAAACAGGCAGCGTGCAGCACATGGCCCCTGCAGTCTGTGCAGGAGTAGGGCAGGCAGGGCTGCTGACTGGAGTCACCCAGGTAAGTCACCAGGCCAGAGCCTGCCTCTGGCACCCCAGACCTTTCTACCTCCCAACCTTCTGCCCCCTCACTTTTGCCCTCCTACCCCACATAAGCCAAACCCTCTGTCTCCCTCCTGAACCTATACCCCCTCCCAGACCCTGCATCCCAATCCTCTGCCCAAGGTAACAACCCAAACCTCTGTACCCCAGTCCCCTGCCCCAGGTCACAACCACCTCCTTCACCCAAACTCCCTCCCAGACCTCACACACCCTCCTACACCCCAATCCCTTATCCCAAGCTCTCTTCTGCACCCAACCTGCCTCCCATTAATATCATGGAAGAGTGCAGCCCTTGACCACTTTCCAAGATCTTGGAGTGCCCCCCCCCGCCCCGGCCTAAGGAGCAATCGAGACCAATGGTCCATGTGCTAGGGGCTGCACAAAGACTTGTGGATCGTCCCTGCTGTGAAGGGATGGGGGGGGGAGGCACTCCAAGAAGAGCTCCCAATCTAAATGCACCTCCCAATCTTGAGACCTGAGATTGCAATGACACTCGGGGGTCTTTGCAGTCAAACTCTAAGAATTATTTTGGGAACGCTCAGTCTATGGCCTGGATACAGGCCTTGGAATCTGTGAATCAGGGCATCCCAAAGGACCTCACTTTCCCAGGCCCGAGGAGCAGCTCAAAAGCTCGTCTTCCTCGTCCGCAGACGCTGGTCCAACATGAGATGTGACCTCACCCACCTTGTCTCCCTCGGATCCCGGCACCCACGAGCCACAACTACCCTGCAGACGAGGTACTTCCTCGTCGAGCTTCCGTTCAACTCCGGGGGAGTTGGGCGCCTAAATACCCTTGTGAATCTGGACTGTTCATATTTTCCAAGTGCTCCCTTGTCTTGGTGGGTGCCAGTTTCCTAAGGCCTTCCAAGATCTCTCTGAATTGCGCGCATCTGATGAAATGGGTCTTGCCCACGAAAGCTCATCCCAGAGACATATTTGGATTAGGCTCGAAGGGGCCACAGGACTACTCATTGTTAAAGTTTCAGACTAACACGGCTCCCCCTCTTTCTTTTTCTTGATGAGACGGAGTCATTTCTAAGTTCACTCTGGCATTTTGAGCTGCACTTAACTGCATCTCCCTCTTCATTTATTGATGTTCCTACCTGACAGAAGTAACCACCCTGCCCCCAATACCCTGTTCGTTCATGTTAGCCCCTTTGGCAGTTAACTTGTGCTGTGTTTTCAATCAACCCTTTACTGCAGCTACCCTTTGTTGCCTCTTGCTTTGCTATTGGTAAGATCTGGGCGCTCCTGTGGCGTCTGGTGTGCCGTTCTCATTCAGAACGTCCCTGTTGAAGAAGGTTTTATTCTTTCCGTCATTTCCACTCTTGTTTACATCTGTGGGATCTGAATACAACTTCCCCTTGAGTTTTACTTCTATAGGAGGGAATCCAGGCCCCATGTAAGTCTGCGGGAATGTGGCCACGCCAACGTCATCGTCCCTAAAATGCATCTTTTTTTTTTGTCCTGGAATCCCGTACCTGCGGGCTACTGCCTTGGGTGACTGACGGTTACTATGGTGAAGTTTAGAAGCTTGTCGTACTCATTCGCACCGAATGCTTCCCTGCCCTCAGAGGGTCCCTTCTGTTCCTGCATGTAAAAAATGAGATCCAGGAGGTCGTTGCCTCTGATAGAATTTTCTTCTTAACGATCTTAGTTGTCCCGTTTTGAGACTCGGCTTGCTGCCCTTGTGGCTCTTTGTTTCGCAGCCGGTGTCTGGCTATTTAAAATACCCCCCGAGCGACGTCATCTGTCATTTCGAAACCTAGGAGCTTCGACCCAGGAATTTTGTCCACTCTCCTTTTAAAGGGGCTGGGTCTGTAGCAGATGCCCTCAGTTTCCCCTTCTGTCTTCCTCTCCTTGGCTTCTCCAAAGGATTCACTGCCGGGCTCTGCTAATGTTCTTCTTGTGCAAGCGTTAGCATTCCAGAGCTGAGACCCACCTGCAACAGCTTGCAGGCTCCATCACCTACTACCTCTGCCAGTTCTCGCTCGTCGCCCGAACACTGGAGAGTGCACTGACTCTGTTTCAGAACAAGTCCGTCTGGTGCTGTTCTGCGCTCCACAGCTATTCTCTGGATTACTGGAGTTAATGGACGTGCCCCTCGTCCCATGTCCCAGCCAAAATGAGCCCAGAGAGTTTTTAAACCGCATTGAAACCGTCTCTCACTACAGACGTTATTTCAGTGCTCTGTGAATCCAGCTTCCCCCCCATCCCCATTGGTGCAGGAATTAGATGAGCACTGGTATCCGAGTTCTTTTTTCCGTATAGCTAAGTACTCTAGTATCCTTGTATTTCCCATGTGTATGTAAAGTGAGAGCTAGAGAGAGAGCAGATTATCCCCATTTTATAGATGGAAAAACAAAGGATAAATGACTTGCCCAGGGTCATACAGGAAATCAGTGGCAGTGGTGGGAACAGAACCCAACTCTCTTGAGTCCCAGTCATGGTTACATGACCGTACTCCCCTTTTCCACTCCTCACTCACAGGCCTTGAGGGACAGGCCAATCCTCTCCTAAGACAACCCCCAACCTCAAACAAATTCTGTCCAGTAACCACGCAGCCACCTCCATCACACTTTCCCCAGCACCCTCCCCTGCATTCAGCCCTGGGACTGACGCAGCCTGCACATCCACACCATCGATTTCATCGCAGGACCTAACCACGTAAACCAGCACATCGGGCTCATTTAACTGCACATCCACTAATGGGATCTGTGCCATCAAATGCCAGCAATGCCCCTCAGCCATGGATACTGGCCAAACCGGACAGTCTCTATGGGAAAGAATTAATGGACACAAATCAGCTATCCGAGAAGGCAACACAGAAACCTGTTGGGGAACATTTTAACTTGCCCAGGTACTCATTAATGGATTGCAAAGTCACCGTTCTGTTTCAGGCCAATTCCACAACCCAACTACCCAGGAAAAACTTAGGAATCAAATCTGTAAATGAAGTGAAATTCTATCACAAAGATTATGAGACATTGGCTGGATGGCCCCCTACATTCCACATCCTAATGACATAGGGCAAGCAATGGGTGCTTAAGAGCAATCTGCACCTTCCCTATCAGCTTCATATAGACTCTGACTATTTCGTCTCTCCACCCCCCCCCCCATTCCCTATTTATTTAGAAACTGGACCTTTAATAACGCCAGTCATCTGAAGCGGTGGGTTGTGCCCATGAAAGCTCATACCACCATCCACATGTTTTGTTGGTCTCTAAGGTACTGCTAGACCGGGGGGGGGGGGGGGGGGCAACCCATTTAACAGAGAGAGCCGAAACAGCGGCGGAAAAAATGCGAAGCCGCACCAGAATCGTTGAGCAAAAGGAAAGCACCCCCCCCCCCAGAATTGTCAAGCAAAAAAAAAAAAAAAAACGAGGCTGCCATTTTAAGAAAGAAGCTTAGGCATTTTGGCCATATCTGGCTCCTTTTGATGGCTGCCATCTTGGGTGTCATTTTGAATCGCCGCCCCGGTTTGCACGAGGTGCGGGGGCCGTTTTGGGAAGTGCAGGAGCGGCTTCATGAGCCGCACTTTTGGGAGAAAAGAGCTGCATGGAGCTCGGCCATCCCCGTGCTAGACTGTTGGTTGTTTTTCCAGTTCCGGACTAACCCGACTCCCCCCCTGACGCTTTTCCACTCCTGTTTGGCATGACATGACTCAGCCGTCTTTGCGGTTTTCTCTGCTCGGCTGAGTATTTCTGGAGGGTATGAAATCTTCCTTCTCTGGGGTCCGTTGTGGCCACGATGCACCGTTATTGCTGGGAATTCCCAGTCCCGCGGTGGGATCTTTGTCCCTCTTACGTTGCCACCCTTTGCCCCTGCTCTCGGAAGGCAGCTCCCTCTTTCCTTGACCTGGGCGACCGAAGCGAAGTAACAGCCTGTGGCTTCTGTTCTTCTCGTCTCCTGCAACAAAACAATTAAGCGGGCTCAGGAAATGGCAGAACTTCAAAGCGTCAATTCTGAGCCGCCCGCCCCTCCGGGATCAGCCCTGTGCATTAGCCCTGAAGCAGGAGCACACGGCGCTAACTCTCGGCAGTCGGGAGAATCCAGGGGCCGTGCAGGGTTGTGTGGAGCGTGTCTGAAGACTGTGATTTATGAAGCAAGATGAAAAGAGCGAAGTAGGAGGCACCCGGCCAAGGTTCTGCTAAGGGGGGGATGTGACGAGCGCGCACGGACCTGACGGGCGTATAACGGCCGAGGGGGGAGGAAGCTTTCTGAGGCTGGGGCGGAGGCCTAATGGGACCAAGTGACTCGGAGGAGAAGGCAGGCTCAGGCTGTCTGCAAAGCAGCATTTCTGGGAGGTCCTGAGCAGCAGGGGTGGGGGATGGGCAGTCCTGGAGCGGGATTGCTCCGGCCGGGATGACGGAGGCATGAGGCAATTTACTGACCATTCCCATCTCTCAGGGCGGAGTCTGGCACTCGCCCCCAGCTCAACAGGAGACTTCCATCCCGCTGGCGCCGTCGCCTGCCTGCTAGTCTAGGCCCAGGGCTGTACTGGTCCAACCTCTCTAAACCTGGGCCATCTGCTCTGGCCCACAGCTGGCCAGGGAGTCCTGGTGGAGGGCTGGTGGCTGTAGGCCTAGAGGGCCACAGCAAGGCTGGAAAGCCTAATGGGACCAGCAGGGCCAGCAGCAGGCTCTCAGTGGGAGGGTTAGGGGGCCGCTGGCAGGAAGTGACCTCCCCTGGTCTGGCCAAATCCCGCATCTGGGACCAGTCACGTCCCAAGGGGGCTGGACCAGGGAGGTCCAATCTCCGTCTAGTGTTGCTTGTTGGGTTCAGCATGTGGGTGCTGGGGGTCCTGGCTGACAGGCAGTGAGGTTAGCGCCCGTCTGGCCTTCAACTCCATGACGCTGAAGGCCCGGTGCCTGCAAGCCTCATTCACAGGCAGCAGCTAATGTGTGACGAGTGGGGACCGTCCTTGTGCTTCCCTGTGGCTGGCCTGGGGCAGGACCGTCCATCTGTCTCCTGGATGGATTCAGGGCCGAGCGCGGTGGGGTCCTGGTGCCACCACACCACCGGGAATGCCTGCTGCCGCTAAGTACTTGCGGCCGGGTCCGGATGGTGTAGGCGCTGCTGAGGAGGGATGGATTCCACCTCGTGCCTGGGACTCTGAGCAGCCTCTGCCACTGCCCTGCTGTGTGACCCTGGCCACTCACCTCACCCCTCTGGCTCGGGGGTGCTGCTCCTGTTCTCTAACCCGCAAGCTCTTTGGCGCTTCACAAATCGGCCGTGCGGGGTCTGTGCCCCGCAGCTTTGTCCCGTGTCGCTGTCTTTACAGAGCCAGATTCTGCCGCTGCCCGACTCGCGCTGTAGAGTGGCTCGCCCTGCGCCGGCCGTCCCTGGAGGAGTGTCAGGTAGGATCCCTCCCGCCTGCACGAGGGCTCCTGGATCCGTCACCGCTCGACTCTGAACCACTGGTCGTGGGCTCAGGGTGACCGTCCGGCACACGCCATGGTACCGTGCTCCCGTCGGTCACCACGGAAACGGGAAGGCCACGCCCAGATGTCCCCCAGCCTTGGTGCACTGCTGAGCCAGGGGCCCGGCTGCAATCCAAACAGCCTCGTGGGCAAAAGGAGCCTTTCTTGCTGTGGTGGGAGGGGAGTCCTGCCTGCTGTGGGGCGTAGCCCTTAAGTGTTTGGGTGGATCTGTGGTGAGAAGGGAAGAGAGGAAAGGGGGGCTCAGCTTGAGAAGGAATCCTGTTACTGTATCTTTAAGGGGGCGGGCCTGGAGGCTTGCAAAGAGGGTGGGGCAGAGACTCCTTTCAGCCAGTAAGAAAGGCGCTGGGACACAGGGCCAGTATAAATGCAGACTGCCACCTTCTTCTCTGTGGCTAACCGGGGAGCAGACGTAGGAAGTAAGTTCCTGGAGGGCTCTGAATTAGCCAAGCGCCGACACTAGCTGGAGAAGGCTGCCAGCCCTTGGAGCTGGACGACTATGTGGGGCCAGCTGGCGGAGATAAAGGAAGAGAGGAACAGTAATTGCCTGAGCTACCTGAGTGCCAGGAGCGACCTAGAGATTGGAAAAGAGCCCTGGGGGGTCTGGGAACAGCACTTGGGCTAGGTCTAGACTGCAGGCTTCTTTCGGAAAAACGTCTTTCGAAAGGCAGCGCCCACACAGAGAAAGCGCATCGAAAAAGTGATCTGATTTTTTCGAAAGATAGCGGCCAACGAATGTGGATGCTATCTCGCATTTAAGTTGTGATTGCTATAGACAGAGTGGCCACCAGGGCACCTGTGCCTTTTCCTGGAGGCCTCTTCTTTCAAAAAAAGAACCCTCTTCCCCATCCACACACGCCTTTTTCAGAAAGAGCTCTTTTGGAAAAAGGTTTCTTCCTCCTAGAAAGAGGTTTACACTGTCAGAAAAACCCCTGCACTCTGTCAACTTTCTGTCAAAAGAACACAATTGCAGTGAGGATGTAAGTGTAGATTTTCCGGGAAAACAGCCATTTTTCCAGAAAAACGGCAGTGTAGACAACCTTAGGGAGCCAACACCCAAGGAAGCCTGAATGCCAGAAGCATCTTTAGCTTACCTGGGGTCTTTTCTTATGTCCCCTTATAGTCTGAAGCTTTTTCCTGAGCCCTATCAAGGGTATTATTGAGACAGGCACCAAGAGTGCCAGAAGTAAAGTTATTTACTTTGGGGGAGGAAATTGAGGCCAGGTCTACATGCAGTGCCCCATTTTTTCAACAGGGAGCACTCCAGGGTAGACACACCCTACAACCTAAGGCAACAGTCTCCTAAAAAGAAAGCTGAGGCAACATAGATTTAACAGACGTCAGATCACTGCACAGCTGATCGCCTTGCATATAGCCGCGGTTGGGGTATGTGCGCACTTCTTTTCAGCTGAAAAACGAAGCCAAAAAGATGACTGCAGAGCAGCAGGCTGCCAATGATGGTGATGAATTTGCTCTGGAAAATTCCTGTATCAGATATTCTTAAATAATTCTAAACTGAGGCCAAACACGTGTAATCACGAAGGGGCGTGTTTTCAAACAATTTCCTCTTGGAGAGGGAAAGGGAAATGAAGGGAAGAGGTGACATTTTTCTCATCTATCTTTGCTTTAAATCCAGCTTGTTGCAGTAGGAGGAAAGACGAAAATCAGCAACTAAAAGGGGACTGCGTCATCGGAGATCAATTCTTGAAGGAAATTTGTACATGAATGATGCTCTTATTTTTCACCAGCTGACCTCAAGTGATGCTCAGAACACTTAAAATAGTGATGTTTGATTTACTACCTAGTAATGAGGCTGGGCGGCCTTAGCTATTAAGAATTTCAATCGATGGTTCATATTTGATTGATTGACTAATATTAAGTGGATTCTCTCTGTGCAAATGGGCATTTGCACAAAGATTTCACTGAGTCACTTTGGCTTCAGCATAATCCTGTTGTGCTGAGAGACATAAGAATAGTTACAATGTGATTTATGGTGGAAAATACATTTAATTCTGATCTGTATTTTGTTCAGGTTTCTTTATATTTAACCCCCAGGGATTATAACCGGAATACTCGTTTCTGTAATGAACAGATGCAGAAATTTCATATTCATCAAAATGCAAAGTGGAAAAAGACAGGGGCAGAGCTGCAAATTGTTAGTAATCCTGTTTATTTCCTCATTAATCCCCTCTTTCCTAATCAGTTTTCATGCCCCTTTAGCTTTTGCATTAAAACAGAAGTTAGCTTTGCAATAGCATCTGTCATGCTAGAAGTGTCCCAAAGCATTAACAATACGTTAGAAAGCACTAGAGCCCTGATTCTGTTGCTAGCGAGTGTAACGGTCGTTGTGTATTTGCCAGTGGAGAGGGGGCGGTTGAGAAGGTAAATGAACCTTTGAATCACTCTTCCCTGCCGAGGACTGGGGGGGCGGGGAGCGGATTCCTGCACCTAAGCCATACCTTGTAGAATCGATGACGCATCTGATGGACAGTCCCAGCTTGCAAGGTCAGAGTTGGCTTTGGAACAAACTGATACATTCCACAGTAATAAGTTACGGAGGCCGAATGCTCTGACCAACTGGGATGTGAAATTGCAGAACTGTTAACAACTGGATCTATTGGTAAAATCAGCCTTCGTACCAGGTGGCTGCAAGGCGCCTAATGTAACACGGATTAAAAAAAGCCTGCAGACGCGATCCTGGCAATTACAGGCCAGGAAGCCTAATATGAACTAGGCAAAACGGTTGAAACTCTCGTAAAGAACAGAACGATCAGTTCCCAGAGACGCTATGTGGGGGGGAAAATGCAGCAGGGCATGTGGTGATGGGAAAACCCATCTCCCTGCTCTATTAGAATGGCTTGGGCTGGTCTAGTCCGTAAAGTGCACTTGGCCTTTCCGAAAGCCTGTGGGCCCCCTCACCTAAGTCTCTTAAGCAGTTGGGATAAGAAGGCAGGTAAAGGCAGAACCAAACCGTCAGTCCTCCTGTTGCTTGCTCGTCTATTCCAACTGAGGGGTGTGCGCCGCGTGCCTAGCTGCTACCTGTCGGGTCAGCGCCGGAGTGGGGCCGGTGCAACGCCCTACCTATGACCCTGCCAACCCAACCAGTTACGAAGGGGAGGAATGGGTTTGGTGCTTGCAATCCAGAGAGGTCAATAGGAGAGGACCCCATGGCTCTGTGCAGGGACTGGGGCTGCTCAGTGGACTCAGAGACCACCTGGAAAAGGGGGTGACCAATGAGGTAGCAAATTACGACCTCAGAATTACTCAAGCTGGCTAATGCCTGCACAGAGCCACAGTGGGCTCCCCATAGGCTGGGCAACAGAATGGCAGATGAACTGGAGAGCAGGTGGAACAGAGGGAGGAGGCACCAGACCGAGCAGGTCCCTTGGGGCCGGGTGAATTGAAAGGGCCCCAGGTTCTGGGTTGCTGTTACGGCAGCAGCAAGCTCCAGGCCTTTCAAGTCACATGGGACTGGGAGAGGTGGCTGCAGTCAGGGCTGCCCCTAGACTTGCTCCTCCTGGGGCTCCTGGAGCTGAGCTCTGCTCTCCCCAGGGCCCAGCAAAGTCTGTTGCCAGCCCTGGCAGAAAATCATGTGCCTGGGAAAAAATAATCCCCAGTATATTATATGTATAGTTCTAGGGGCTGGGGGGCTGGGGCCTGTGAGGGGAAGAGTTGGCAGGGAGGGGCTAGAGGAAGGAGGGGGGGCTTCTGGAGCCTGGGAGCTGCAGGGCAACGAACTGGGGGGAGGGGTCTAGGGGGCTTGAGGGGAAAGAGTTAGGGGGCTAAAGGGGGATGTGGAAGCTAGTCAGGGTTGGAGGGTTAGAGGGAGCTGGGCTATGGGGAGGAGGGGTTAGGCTGTGAGAGGAATGGTTGGGGGGGAGGGATGTGGGACTGGAGGGGAGAGGGATGAGGGGCTGGACTGCGGGGGGGGGAGAGGGTTGGGGGGCCTGGGCTGGGCTGTGGGGGGAGGGTTGGGGGGCTGGGCTGGAGGGGAGGGGCTGCAACCCTGTGTCCCGCGATCCCACCCCTGCAGGGAGCCGGGCGCGGAGTCCAGGCCGCGCAGCCGCTGCCCCGGGCCCGACAATCGGCCCCGCCCGGGCCCTTTGACGCCGCCCCCAGCGCGGCCCGGCGGAGCGGGGAGCCGGGCGGAGCAGCGGGCATGGCCGAGCCCCCGGGCCCCGCGCCGCGGCTGCCCCGCCTGGCCCTGGCCCTGGCCCTGCTGGCCGCGCTGCTCGCGGTGAAGCAGCATCGGGACGCGCTGGCCCGGCGCCAGGTACGGGGGGTCGGTGATGGGCGCGGGGAGACCGGCCCGGGCCGGGGGGCTCTGGCTGCGGGCGGGGGGGCGGGGGGCTCTGGCTGCGGGCGGGGGGGGGGGGGGGCTCGGCTGGGGGGGGCTCTGGCTGCGGGCGGGGGGGGCCGCCTTTCCCGGGGGGGTCTGGGGGCTCCCCGGACTCTCGCGCTTTGCTGACTCGTCCCGGTGCCCGCGGACTCTGGCTCTTCCGTGCGAGATTTCCCGTCCCCCCGAGCCCGTTGTGCGACCCTCCCCCGGCCTTCTCGGTGCCCCCGTCCCAGCCTGGCCGCGGGGGGCCCCTCCTGAAATCAGCCCGACTCCGGTTCCCCGCCAGCCGGGATGGAGCGCGGCGGGGCGCAGCCCGGATGGTGGAAGGTGCCGGGGCGCTTCGCGCTGCGCCTGGCCCGGGCCCCGCGCTAGGTGCTGCCCAAACGCACCGTGCGCCGGCCCCAAGGAGCTGGCGCGCTCAGGGTGCCGCCGTGGTGCGCGCCACGGGCCACAGCTGGGGTCTCAGACTCAACTTACTTTAGGGCCAGGGCCAGGGCCAGTCCGTCCTCCCAGCAGGCCCACGGGCACCCCCCTCTGGCTGTGGCTCCAAGAGGGCGGTAGGTCCCCCCCCGTGGCTGCCCCCCCACCTGCTAGCTCCGCCCTGCCGCTGGCACACCCTGTGACCCGGGCGAGGGGTGTGCGGAGCCGTCCCATCCATAGCCCCGTTCGGGGCGGCCGCACCGGGCCCTGTGGTGACCGCCTCTAGCTGGGACAGCCCCGTGCTCAAGTGAGCCCGTGGGGCCTTGGGTGGGCTGGGGCCAGCAGCAGGGTTGGGCTCCCGCCCTCGCAGCGACCAGACTGACCTGCGAGATGTCAGGGGAGCGGAGCAGGCTGCTGCGTCACTCCGCTTCCCATGGCTCCTGCTGCCGCAAGGCCTGACCCCTGCTCCCACCCTGTGCCAGGCCCCCCGGCGATCCCCAAGGCCGCAGCCCTTAGGGGAGAGGGCTTGGGGGAAGGGGTGCACACCGGGAGAGGAGCAGAGAGAGGCGGGGTGGGGGTGGAGGCTCATGTTGCCATTGCCTGGCCTCGGTTCCTATTGGGTTAAAATCCTTTGAGCTAATGTTCAAGTGACCTCGGAAGGGAAAAGGAGCTTCTGGGCCCTCTTGATGCTTTGTTCTGTGTTTAGGAAGATCTGAATTTCTTTTAAACCTTTTTGTACACTAGAAATTCAGCTCTGCTCTGCTCGGAAGCTGAGTGGCTACTCTGACTGACTTAAAACTTGTTTTAGTTTTAATAATTATGTAACTCAAATGCCTAACATGATCCTTGGCAAAGGGTCATCTTTGTGCAAGATTCTTCTCCTCCTTCCCACCCCTGACTTCTCATTTAAGATGGGAAAACCTCACACTGACATGTCGGAAAACCTCCAGCAAAGACCAGACTGCAAATTCCGGATATTTCAATGATAAAAGAGCAAATGGTGAACTTGAAAAAAATCCTTTTTGGCCTCCCTCATGCATCAAGTCCATTTTGTCCTCAGCATTCTGTCAAGGTGGCTGTACAGGCAAACATGTCTGCTCTTCGCTGCGGTTGTAGGAGACACGCAGAGGATCTGAGAGGATTTCTGGTTTTAGAACTCTTTTCTCTGACTGTGTTTACACAGGACAGAGCAGGTCTCATCTGCTCTGCTCTTGCTGAAGGAGTCAGGGGACCACAGGCAAACAGACTGGACTGGGCACTGCAAGAGAAGAGATTGAAATCCAAACAGCTGGGAGAGTTTTTCCATTCAGACTCTTTAAACCTGTGCTTTAGGCTTTTCCTTTGTCGGCGCCTGTCCAATTCACAGGGGTGACAAACACGTGGGAGGAACCGTTTTTTGTGAAGACTCGGCTCCCTCCTAACATTACATCTGAGGACTGAGAAAGCGCCGGCTCTTCACCCCTTCAGCAAAACGTTCTTGCTCCTAATCTTGCTGAGGTAAAAATAACCAACCCTAGGGGCCGTTTTTTGGCTTGATTTAACACGTGCACTATGGAAAGGCAAAAGCCAGTTTCTCTTTCCCTTCGGCTTTCCATCCCTCGGCCTTCGGGCCTGACTCGCGCTCTACAGAGAGCCCCGTTCCCTGGGCGGGTTGTTGTCTCCAGTGGGGCACGATATTGTCTCCCGCGATATTGTGCTGCCCTGGGCCCCGCCCCTGTTTGGAGGTGATGGGGGTGAGCAACATGGAGCTGCAGCATCTGTGCTGGGTGCCTGTCGATCCCCTTGTTCCGATGGAACCAGCTTTGTGCGGAACTGATGGACGGCCGGAGTGTTGCCTGGAAAAGGGTCCGTCACAGTAGGGAGGGGAATGTGTAACCAATCGGTGGAGGCTTCAGCAGCTTCCTGCCTGCCGTGGGCAGGGGGCTGCTCTGCGGATGGGAGCTGCTCTGGCTGGGCTGGAGCAGCCCCTGCCTGTGGCCTGGGGGCCGCTGTGACCCCCACCCGCCCTTCTCTGTAGTCGGTTGACTGGTTTTACATCCCTGTTTACTGAGCGAGTGTCGGAGTCGAGGGTTGCCTGGTCCGAATCGGTAGCAGCTGGGCCAGGAGTCCGTGGTCATGCGCAGCCGTGGTTCCTTGCTTTCCGCTTTGCTGCGGTTCTAGGGTTAGTCCTTAATTTTCTAGGAAACTCTCCTGCTGCCCAGCACTGGCTGCCTGGACGGGTCCCCGGCGTGTCTCATGGGACAGATGTTTGGGATCCGGTGCTGAGCACACGTTGGCTCTTACCCCTCGAGAGGAATTCATTCTCGAGTCCCCCCCACACACACCATCCCCCTCGCACCGGCCAGGCGTCACAGCAGACGTCTGTATCGAGCTCTCTGTGTCGCACTGGCTGGGACAGTGACAGAGATGCAGCCGTGTTAGTCTGGTGCAGCTGCCACAAAAGACAGGACCGTGCAGCACTTTAAAGACTAACAAGATGGTTTATTAGGTGATGAGCTTTCATGGACCCACTTCCTCAGATCTGGCTGGGACAGATTTCCGTCCCTCGGCATGGGGCAAGACTGGCCTGGCCTGTTGGAGGGGGCGGAGGCCAAAGAGCAGGCCCGGCTGTAGGGCAGGGCGAGCAAGGCAAATTCCTCGGGGTCCTGCACTGCTGAGTATTCACCATCCACCGGCCGGGCCCGGGCCGCACTCCCAGCGTCCTGCCTGGGGCCCCACAAACCCCACAGAGAGGCTGCTCAGCGCAGCGTTGGAAGCCAAGGCCTCACCCGCGAAAAGGCCCAGCTGGCGCGCTCGGAATGGGATCCCTCCGGAGAGCCCATGGGAGAGAGGACCAGAGACTGGAGAGGGGCCATGGGACGGACCGGCGATGGGGGAACTAGCCTTGTGGCTGCAAGATCGTCGGAACCCAGACGGCCTCCCTGGAGAGGGTCGTTTTGCTCCTGTGCTTGTGTCCCTGGAGTTTGTGGTGCGAGCCGACTGCGCCGGGGCAGCGCGTTGGATGAGGGGGGAGCTCGCGGTCAATGTGAAAAGGACGCGGCGTCCTGGGGCACCTGAGAGACCAACAGGCGCTTTTGTGGGTCAGACCGTTTCGTCAGATGTCTCACCCACAGCGGTTTTGACCCACGAAAGCTTCTGCCCCAATAAGTCGGTTCGTCTCCAGGGTGCCCGGGACTCCGCGTTTTGGCAGATCCACGGACAGGTCAGCGCCCTCTCGCTGCCCGTCAGGGACGTTCATGGTTACCTGGGAAGCCGTGCCCTGAACCGGTGAGGCTTCCCGGTCACCCTCGCTGCCCGCCAACTGCTCCAGCCCTGTGGCCCAACTAAACGAGCTTTTACATCCCTACTGCACATGCCCTTGCCTTGTGTCTGGCACTTCAGTAGCACTGGTTGGTAGGAAACAACCTCTGCAGGCGGAAACCAGCAGAACCTGGTGTGTGGGCAACAGTCCCAGCCCCACACACGACCCCGGGGGCTGCACGCAGGCCGCCCAGCACTGAGAGATGCGGACAGGAGGCGAGCCCACGCTCGGGGCAGGCTGATGGGGGAGGGGAGGGGAGCCCACGCTCGGGGCAGGCTGATGGGGGAGGGGAGGGGAGGGGAGCCCACGCTCGGGGCAGGCTGATGGGGGAGGGGAGGGGAGCCCACGCTCGGGGCAGGCTGATGGGGGCGGGGAGGGGAGCCCACGCTCGGGGCAGGCTGATGGGGGCGGGGAGGGGAGCCCACGCTCGGGGCAGGCTGATGGGGGCGGGGAGGGGAGCCCACGCTCGGGGCAGGCTGATGGGGGAGGGGAGGGGAGCCCACGCTCGGGGCAGGCTGATGGGGGCGGGGAGGGGAGCCCACGCTCGGGGCAGGCTGATGGGGGCGGGGAGGGGAGCCCACGCTCGGGGCAGGCTGATGGGGGCGGGGAGGGGAGCCCACGCTCGGGGCAGGCTGATGGGGGAGGGGAGGGGAGCCCACGCTCGGGGCAGGCTGATGGGGGCGGGGAGGGGAGCCCACGCTCGGGGCAGGCTGATGGGGGAGGGGAGGGGAGCCCACGCTCGGGGCAGGCTGATGGGGGCGGGGAGGGGAGCCCACGCTCGGGGCAGGCTGATGGGGGCGGGGAGGGGAGCCCCGCACGATGCTGGGTCCTTAGCCCCCTGGAGGGTTCGGGCTGGACCGGGGGGCTCTCTTCCCTGCCTGTGAAGCCATGCGGGGCGGGCGACCGTGGATCTGCTGCAGCCTGGCAGAGGGCTAGGATTTGTCTGACCTCCCCACCGGGCTCTCTCCTGGGCTCTGCGGGCGGCACGGTCTGCTCCGCGGGGGAATTGGGTTTGAGCGGCACCCGCTGGTCTCAGCGCTGCTGGAGCTCATCCCACAGGGCGCAGGCTGCTCTTGGGAGGGTCAGAGTCTGCCAGGGGAAACTGAGGCCCAGAGTGCCGATGATGACCCACTCCCCAAGGTTCAGCGCCATTGAGGGCAGAATCGGAGTAGGCCCCAGGCACCTCTCCCCGCCGGGAGCAGCCAGCTGGAGGCGCTGGTCTAGCCCCCGTTTGCTGGGGTGATGTGGGAGGTGAGTGCGGGTTGAGCTGGGCTGGAATGTAAGCGTTGATCTGGCAGAGGGAGCAACGCAAGGGCCCAGTTCGCTTCCTCTGCGCCCTGCGAACGGGGACCCTTCCGCCCAGGCCCTGGCAACGTCTGGATCATCTGCGTTCGGCGCTCGCCGCTCCCGCCGCGCTGGCCGGTTCCGTGAGTCGCCTCGTCCGGACGCCGTCACGGCGCCCCCGCAGCCCAGGCCCCTCGCGGATATCCACGGCTGGCAGCTCTTGGAGGGGACACGTTCCCTGGGCAAAGACGCGCCAAGAGAGCAGGCGAAGCGGAACAAATGGGGGGGGTTGGCCAGATGTGGGTTTAACGCGTCCATGGAAACCGTTCCCAGGCCCGGCGCTGTGGTGGTGAAGAACATCAGAGCAGCCAGGCTGGCTCAGACCAACGGTCCATCCCGCTGCCCATGCCGGGTGCCCCCGAGGAAGGGATCCCAACGGGGAATCCTCGCGTGATTGCTCCCTGGCACCCACAGCGCACTGATGGCTTTGTTTGCAGCTGGGCAGGGGGCCTAGCAACTGGAGAGCTGATGGGGGCCTAGTAAAACATCTGCATTAATTCCTACCTGCCTCTCTGCTTTCCAAACCAGGAGACGGCCTTGAAGTCTCTGGGGAACGAGGGGCTGTTTCTCTTCTCTTCTCTGGACACTGACAAGGATCTGTACATCAGCCCTGAGGAGTTCAAGCCAATAGCAGAGAAATTAACAGGTGGGTGTGCACCTGGGAAGGTCAGCTGTCAGGACGGTCCCAGCGCTGCATGTGCTCGATGGCTCGTTATCTGTGTTTGTGCTGGTCTTAGGGCTGATTGACACAGCGAGGGGCTGCAAAGCTGTCAGTGGTTTTTTTTTGCAAAGGCTGATGCACCAGACACCGCAGTCGCACAAAGCATTTTTATAAGACGGAAGCGCCCATTGTTGGACTAGTAAAGTACATAAGTTACTTTGTCCAGGGCTTAAAGGGGATTTGGAAGGGTTGGATGCAGCGGATTTAGCTCAGCTCTGACTTGGCCTGAGCTAGTTCATTCAGATTTCCTCTGGCTGCAGAAGTTTGTCATGCAGGCTCGACATGTACCAAATGGTTCTCAGCTGTGCCTATCTGAGTGAAACCTGGTGACCAGTGTTCCCGCTAATCTCGGGCGTCCATGTGCAGATTAAATTTTGTTGTGTGCACTGAGGCATGTGCCGATGTGCACCACCAGTAGAAACAAAACTGAGCTGAGGGTGCGCTGTTAATCAGCTGGGCAGCACTGGAATCTCTCCTGAGAGGCTGCCCACGTGCCTGGCTTACTGTGTTTGATGTCCACGTAACATGCAGGAGGGAATGAATTGCAGCCTTTCTCATAATATCATGAAGTGGCCAGATTGTGTATCCTGCCCCTGCTGGACGCAACACAAACTGTTCAGCTGTGTGTCATGGACTTTATACTGCTATCAGTTAAGGGGAGATTCTTCTTTAACTCAAGTAGCCGGCAGGTTTCACTTCTGTTGCTAAGAGCTGTAACGTGCAGCATAAGGATGGGTGTGAGGTACCAAGAACTTGCACGTTAGACTGTTATACACGTATGATCATTTCCCTGTGTTCTGTTCAGGTGTCACTCCTGTCTCTGACTTTGAAGAGGAAGAGACGCTGGATCCCAATGGGGAGACGCTATCGATCGTCGCTAAATTCCAGCCCCTGCTCCTCGAAACCATGACAAAGAGCAAAGATGGTTTCCTAGGAGTAGGTATCCTGCGTGACATGTATGACTGGAAACCCCAAATTCCCATGCAGTGGTACTAGGGGCTGTAACTACCCACAGGAGTGGCATATCGTGCTTATTATGTTAGCTGTTCCCTCTGGGAGTAGAGATCCTGCTGAGGCTGTCGGTGGATTGGTTGGGCATTTTTACTGGTGGCATCGCCAGTTTACTCAGCATTTAAACATTTAAAAAAATACATCTAAACTTCCAGCTCATGTGAATGTGAAGAAAACCTTCTGCAGGTGACCTGGTGCATTGTTTTCTAGTGGAATCTGCAATGCCGTTTGAAACTATAGCTGTGTAAATTACCCCCGTTTTCTCAATGAGGTGTTAACTCTGGTGTGTAGCAATCTCTGCCTTGTATGTAATCATTTCCTTGCCATTTATTGCTATCGAGTCCAAGTACTGGGGTGAGCAAATGTTTTCACTGCTGGTTATTTTTAGCTGGGCCTTCCCGCTGGTGTGGGATTTTGAGTGGCACTTGGTTGTGGGTGGAATTTGAATCTAGTGCCACTTTTTCTCACCCCAGAATCTGACCTCTGTGCCGAGGTTCGTTGCCGTCTGCCTCCTGTAGAACAAACCTTTTAAATGTTGCTACAGCTCGTTAGCTGGTTCTGACACGTGGTTCTCTTTGCAGATTTCTCATGTCGCCCTGTCTGGCCTACGGAACTGGACAGCCCCGGCCACCCCTGTGAGCGTGATGTCTGCCAAGCAGTTCAAAGCGTTTCTACCCCCAAAGAATAAACTAGAACTTGGTGATCCCTGGTGGATAATCCCAAGTGAACTCAACATCTTCACCGGCTACCTTTCCAACAACCGCTTCTACCCGCCCGCCCCCAAGGGCAAAGAGGTAGGAGCCTCCCTCAGTAAGAGCCAGGATCTCCCTCGGGTGGCTGGCTTGTAACAGATGCTTCCACAGTATCAATTGTGTAGTTGTCTCAGTGTAATGAGCAGCATGTGGCCAGTGTCCCCTTGGGCTGTGAGCTCTCACAAACTAAACATGTAAACTGAAAAAACAACACGCGGTCTGGTAGCACTTTATAGACTCACCAAACGTGTCGATGGATCGGGGGCTTTCGTGGGCGCGGCCCACCTCTTCAGATGGCCGGAGTGTTGGATGTCTAGGACCAAAATAAATAGGAGAGACGGGAGGGGGGTGGAAGAAGGGAAAATTGGGGGGGGGCCGGACAAGAAAAGGCAGTGGGTAAAAAGTATATCAAGGGGCAGCCTAGTCCAGTGTTTCTCAAACTGTGCTCTGCGGAGCCCCGGGCTCTGCGAGACATCTCCAGGGGCTCTGGTTTGGGCGGGGCCCCAGCGTGCACGTGGCGGGGCGGTCTGTGTAGCCTGCACTGCAGAGGAGAGGAAGAAGGAGCCAGTGGCCGAGAAGCGTGGAGGAGGCGCCCTGGGGAGGATGTGACGTAGCGACTAGACTGAGCTTTAGTAACGGTGGAAACTGCCCAAAACCTCGCTGGTGTGGCCACGGTTCTCGGGTGTCACGTCTCCCTAAATGGACACCCCTGGGCAGTGCTAGGGGAGCTCCTAAAGGAGACGCCTTTCACATGAGAGCAAAGCCGAGAAGATCCAGGGCAGCAGGGGATGGCAACAACGGCCAGGCCACCTACGCGACATTTTGAAATAACAAAACCCTCATTGAGGAAGATTCTCCGCTCCCGTCTGTAATGATTGTGTGGAATTACTGTGCTTTGCCACACGGTGGCCTCATGTACCCTCCCCCCAGCAAGAGATTCTTGCGTTGGGGCTGTAAAATCAGGTGGGAAAGGCTCTGCCCGCAGGGTGTTCGGGCAGGCGTCAGTCCTGCCACGCTCAGCACCTTTCCGTGGCTGGCGTCTGTGCTCACTTCCAGCTGCAAACCACGTCGCGTCCCCCGTATCAGTGTCACGCGCAGCCTGGGATCCAGTCCGTTTGCGGTACTCGGCTGCCGGGCTCAGGAAATAGCGAGTGTCTGAAGACGGGGGCTAGTACGCTGCCGGGCATGGGATCTGTTTGCGAGGCGGTGGGATTCCATCCTCGCAGGGAGGCAAAAATGGCAGCTGAGAATTGTTTGCCAGCTCCTAGTCACGGGCATTGTTTCATCCTGCCCGCGTAGGGAGCAGACTTGCAATGTCGGCGTCGCTGAGGCCCCACATCAAAGGCCATTGCGCTGCCGGGTTTTTCCCTACTTCTCCGATTCTTTCCCTAGATCCTAATCCACAAGCTCTTGAGCATGTTCCACCCCCGTCCGTTTGTCAAAACTCGCTTTGCCCCTCAAGGAGCAGTGGCCTGTGTCCAGGCGATCAGTGAGTTCTACTACCTGATCGCGCTCAGGTAAGCGCCTCCCAGCTGGTGCTCTGGGACTGGGAGGGGCGGTGGAAGGGGATTGGTGCGGTTTAAATTTGACTCCCACCATGCAAAATAGCATCAAAGCAAGCCAGGGTGGCCAGATGGTTTCAGCAGAAATACCGGACACACTCGCCATGACCTCACAATCGACAGTGCATCCTCGTTAGAAAATACCCAACAGTTCTAGTTTCTCGATTTGTTTCCCGAACAGAAAGCTCAAATACTGGACTGTCCGGTTCAAAACCCGACACCTGGCAACCCTAAAAGCAACTAATGAAGTGTGTGTGTGGGGGGGGGGGCTGGCTGGGACTTTCACAGCAAGCCTGTCAGTGATGTTCATGTCGTGGGGGTGGAAGAAAACCACAAAAGGGGTTGTCCAGAACAGGGGTCATGACCTTGCCCCAGGCTGGGGGTTTACTCAGACTGCATGAGATCTGGGGAGCGGGAGGGGCAAATATTGGCAAGGCCAGCTGACAGCAGACCCAGAATTCCCCCTCCCCCCCCCCCATGCAAGTGAGTCTGCTCCCCGCCACGCCCTGTGGCTAAGGGCGAAGCAGGAAGTGGCTTTGAACGTGTCTCCTCTTGGCAGCTCTGTGGCTGGAGCTGAAACTTCTGCTTTTGCCTGAGCTGATGGGGCATGAGATGCGATTGCCCTGTAAACAAGCCCTCACTCCCACCCCCCTCCAGGGCTAAGCAAAGGCCTCTGGGGAGGCCGGAGCTGGTCTCTCAAACCGATGTCCCGAGAAGGGCGCAGGGCTGGTGACAGACATTACCCGGCCTGGGCAAGGTGGGAGGGGCTCAGTTCTGCCCCTGGAAAGGGCGGAGCCTCAGGCAGAAGGGGGCGGGGCTGGGACTATCCTCTGGTGCCCAGCCCACCTGGACCGCGCTGTGCCGGCTTCCCGCCACTGTTGCTGCTGGGGGAGCAGCGGTGACGGCCCGGAGGCCCCGGGGCACCCACCCATGGGTGGCCCTGGCAGAGCGCTTGTGGCTGGTTTGTCTTGCAGACGGTTCTTGTAAGCACCAGACCCAGGAGAGCCGGGGGCCACACCTTCCCCTTTGAACGTGGGTGCAGTTGGGGGGGCGGTTCTAGAGCAGCACTGCTGGGGGGCAGCAACGTGCCACCCCTACCGCCACCTCTTCGTGTCTGCCCGAGGCTTGCAGTTTGGGGGGACAGTGTGGCCCCCAAAGCTACACCCATGTTAAAAATGGGGGGCATTGCCCCAGGCCCCCTGATTCTGGCACTGGTGGGGCCCCTATCCCTACCGATGTTCCGGCACCCTTGATCGGAGTGCCCCAGACGCGCGTGAAACAAGGTGACTAGCACCTGGCCCGTCTGACCCTGCTGATCCTGTTCCTGTTTCAGGATCCACGCCGAGTTCCAGCTGAACGAGCCCCCGGATTTCCCCTTCTGGTTTTCCCCTGCCCAGTTCACAGGCCACATCGTCCTCTCCAGAGACTCCTCCCACGTCCGAGAGTTCAAGCTCTTTGTGCCCAACAAGAGGTAGGGGCCGTGTCTCTTCCCTTGGTGCTCGCTGAGCAAAGAGCGGGGACGCATTGGAAACCGGGGCACGAGTGACGCGCCAGTTTCCCTGCGTGTCCCGGATCTCGGGCTGCTCCTTGTGCCTACAGGAACGTCTGGCAGGCGATACCACAGGGCATTGACTCCTGAAACCAAGATTTGCCTCTTTGAGCCAGGTATCGCTGTCCCTGTCATGCGGGGGAATCAGAGCACGGGGAAATGAGATGACCCCCCCACACACACTCAGACTGGAATCTGTGTCTGCGTGTGAATTGGCACCCTGGCGCCCACGCTCTGATTCCCAGTAACCGTGTGTCTGCTCCAAAGGGCACGTCAATTACCTCGTGGTTACTACTCTGTATCCGATTTCACTGTAACGTGGGACTGGGACCCAGGAGAGTTAGACTCTGTTCCTGGCTCTGTCAGAGACTTGGAGTGACTTGGGTTGCTTGGTTTGTTTTTTGCCAACTTCTGTGGCTGTGAAATAAGGAATTTCTCCAACACGGGCGGGAGACTCAATTAGTGTTCCGTAAAGTCCTCGGAAAACGTTGCATGAAAGTTACAAGCTATATTGTTATCATCTTCCTTGCCTGTGCTGCTGCCAGCCTCTGTTCCTGAGGAACGTGTTGCTAGCTACCCTTGAAAGCGCCCCGGGGAGGTCTTAGGTGGCAAATAGAGGAGAGGCTGCTGTAAAGACCACTGCAGATGTAGCAGGGCTGCCGAAATCCCCAGACGGATCATGCAGTGCCTGGGTGACGGTACACACCTCCGGGCGATTTCCATTTTGCAATGATCCCCTTGTAAATAAAAATGGAAGAGGCTCGACTCTCCTCGCTAAAGCTGAGCGAGCCCGTAGTTACAGCCGCTGGATGCTTTTCAATGCAGCCACTGAAACCACTCGGCTTATCCAAGGCTCTGATTTGTGGACTAGATACCCACACGGAACCCGGCAGTCCCCTCTTGTGGCAGTTTGGAACATCTGGGGCGGGGGAGAAACCCCCAGAGATCCCTGGTGTGCGCAGTCGAGCCGAGTGTGACTCGCTTGCTATTTCAAAGGCCAGAGATTTACACTCGCTGGTTATTTCCGTCCAGCAAGGGGCTGGAAGCATTTCAGGAGATAAAAGCTCCATTTTTGCTGGAGCAGCAGGGGTTTGAATGGGAACTCTGGGTGGCGTTACCTGGTGACTGATGGTTCGGGCAGTGGGCTCCCTCTGGGAGCTGTTTGCAAAGAAACGTTCGACAGGGATGGACTCCCCAAGTGCTCAGTTAGAGGGGACACGAACATCCCCCCCCCCCCGCCCAAGCTCATGCATGACTCTGCCTCGCCCTGCATCCTGTCGGGCAGGCGCTTAGACCAGTGTTTCCCAAGCAGGGTTCCCCCGACCATCGTCGGGTTCCGCAAGAAATTGTGGAATCAATAAATAACCTTTTTTTCTTACAGTGTAGGCTGACTATATATAAATATATAACAGCTCTTTCCAGATACATTTTCTTTACAATAATTTAGCAGTAATTGCATTGCGCGTCCCGCTGTCAACGTTTTCATAGGTAGGGGTTCCTCGGGATATGAAAAATTATTTTAGGGGTTCCTCCATGGGAAAAAGGTTGGGAATCACAGGCTTAGACCCTGGCCCTTCGGTGGGAACCAGGCCTGCTGGGCCCGTGCTCGGCAGCGCCAGGGCGCTGGTCCTGAGTCCGGCGTTGGGGTGGGGGCGTTCAGGGAGCGGTGACTCTAGTTGAGTTACCGAGTGCAAAGCTCGTTCGTCCGCACGGATGTTGAAGAGGCTCTGACGGCGCGTGCTGGCTTCTCCCGCCAGGTCGCTCAACGTCGACATGGAATGGCTGTACGGGGCTAGTGAAAGCAGCAGCATGGAAGTGGATATAGGTTACTTACCTCAGGTGTGTAGTAACTCGCTCCTCTTTGTGTGCGCGCAGCATCTAGGAGACAGGCAGCTCCCCCTCCCCTCCCCCCGCCCCCCCGCTGTCGCTGTTGGTTTTTCACCTGGTGACCCGGGTGTCTCCAGGGTGCCTGGCGGGCCCTGTGCCCCATGGTCCTAACTCATTGTTTTTATCACGCTGCTCACAGTAGCGAGTGGTTCTTCTTGAGCCCTGAGCTCCTGGGGTCATGTGATGACACTGGAATCTGGGCATTAAAATTCAAGTCCTTTTGTGGCCCACGTGGCTGTGGAGGAAGAACTTGGGAGCCTGAACCCAGAGAGCGAATAAAAAACCGCAAAATCGATCTGGCTTAGAATTAATCGTTTAAAAAGCTAATAACTGGGGCTGAGGGGGCCTGTGACTTTTGGAGGCCTGGGACTGGCGATTCTGATTTTCTTTGAAATGGTTTTTTCCCTCCCAAATAATGACAAATAACAGTGTTGTGACCAGGCCCAAAACCACATGGAACAGAACCTTCTGCCTCAGCCCCGCCCCAGAGCCTGCACCCCACCTTCTGCCACAGCTCTGAGCCCACTCCCACGCTTCGGACTCCTTGGCCCCACCCCCACATGAATTTTTTTATGTGCACCAGTATGAAGGTGATGCCAGATGTCACCCCCATATTGGTGCGAATAACAAAATTCATTCCGCACATGAGAGGGAACTGTTAGAGGGATCGCTGCTGCCTGGGCAAAGCACAAGCCTGTTACTGGAAACTTGACCAATCCGAGGGACTACGTGGCTGTCAGGTGCCCCAGCATGGAATATCGTCACACACAAACTGTGCTGCAGCGTAACAAGGTGAATGTGTGTGTGATGCATTTCCCACCCAGACCGGCACAGAGCCATCCCTGGAGGGGAGCCAGTAAGCTCAGGAGATCCATCCCACTTGTGCACATACGGAGCAGACTCAGTGAGGCCCCAGGGAATACAAATCAAAGGGACAATCTACCTTGTTTTCATTTAAATCACTCGGGTGCGAATGGGAGATCAATCTCCCAGGGTTCGATTTAGAGGGTCTAGTAAAGACCCACTAAATCAACCGCTGATCGCGCCCCCACTGACTCCAGTACTCTGCGGGGTCACAATGAGTGAGGACGGGAGAGTTTCTCCCGTTGACCTCCCACCGTGGGGACGCTGCAGGAAGTCGAGCTAAGGCACGGCGACTCCAGCTACGCTAGTCACACAGCTGCAGTTGCGTATCTCAGATCGACTTTCTCCCGTAGTGAATGTCTTTGTCCTGGGCATGGGCCTGCCCTTTAGGGGAGGGAGCTACAAATGTCGCTTCTCGGACCGGAGCTCTCTGGCCTTGTCGTGTAGATGGAATTGGAATCTTCGGGGCCGTCCATCCCTTCCGTCATTCACGACGAAAACGGCAACGTGCTGGACAGCAGGGACCCGGCGGGGGAGCCGGTTCAGTTTGTCTTTGAGGAGATACGCTGGCAGCAGGAGATGAGTTGGGAGGAGGCAGCCCAGAAACTAGAGGTGGCCATGTACCCGTTTAAGAAGGTAAGACACTTCCCCCCCCCCCCATGGCTGCTTCAGCATGTGGTTTGGAGGGGGCCCTCCACCGGTGTGCACCTGTCCGTGGCTTGTA
This sequence comes from Pelodiscus sinensis, assembly GCF_052426305.1. NCBI lineage: Eukaryota > Metazoa > Chordata > Testudines > Trionychidae > Pelodiscus > Pelodiscus sinensis. The sequence goes on from NC_143077.1 coordinate 2,427,113, forward strand.
GAGCCATTAATATTCCACACCTCTAGCACTTCCAGCCTTGGACTTGACTGAATCCGGTTCAGGCCCTTCAGTGTGAGCTAAGCGCATGAGTCCCGTTTACATTTGGGGCCAGGGGAGGGGGACAGTCGGAGAAGTTGACCAGGGCCACGCAGGGAGCCAGTGGCAGAGGCCAGAAGAGAGGCCTGCTCTCTCATGCTCCAGCGGTAGCCACTGGGGCTATTTGGAGAGGTGAATAGCGGTGGTTGCTTTTTCCCCAGCTAAACGCTGCACGGCTGTCTTAACGCACGGCCCACGGGCAGCGCGGGGTCATGCGATGACAAGCGACTGTAGCACGGGGGGCCCGAGTGACTTAATGCGCCAGCGGCAGCTAAAGCAGGTGGCTGCTGCCTGGCCGGGACGTGGGAGCGGTGGCGGGAAAAGGGTCCTTTGGAGCAAATGTTTCAGGAGGTTCTCAGAGGGCGCGAAAGGGCCCGTGAGCGTGTGGAGCCGGCTTGCCGCAGGGTCGCCGTGGCGACGTGTGAGCAGCCTTTCTGACCACAGCCCCTTTTCGAACACCTGTTCCTGGGCCCGATGCCACAGGCCTGGCTGGGCGCAGAGAGCGCACAACTGTGCACCAGCACCAGCTCTGTAACAGCCCATGGGCGGGGGGAACTCCTGGCACTTCAAACCCCCCCTTTTCCCCCTCCCCGCACCAGAGGGAAGGCCTCTCCTTTCCTGCGGGTGAGAGTCCTGGAGAGCCGGGAATGCCGGCGCAGTCACTAGTGAGTGGGAAGAGCCCCGCGCCGATCCAGAGCCGGGCCAGGCTGGCTAGCTGCCGGGGCGCAGATGCGGATATCCGAACCCTGCAGACGTGCGGATACCTGCAGAGCTGGGGCCTGCGCAGGGCTCCCCGACGACTGGGGGCTGGAGTCCGGTGGCAGACGCTTCGGGGAAAGGCCGGAGGGGGCTGAGCGTCGTAGTGGTGCCGGGGCCCAGTGGCCGTGTCTGGACGCGGAGCGGCAGCGTCTCTGCGCCCCGCTGTGGCCCCGGGGCGGCAGCGTCTACAACCAGCTCTCTGCTTGCAGGTTTCCTACCTTCCCTTCACGCAGGCCTTCGAGAGGGCGAAAGCCGAAAAGAAGCTGGTGCACTCCATCCTGCTGTGGGGCGCCTTGGACGACCAGTCCTGCTGAGGTGAGCTGCTGCCGCCCTTCCGGGGACCCTGCGAGAGCAGCCAAGCCCCCCCCCCGGCCAGCAAAGAAATGGCTTCCCCAGGGCCACTGGCTGCGGGGGAGCCAGCTGCAGGGGCTCGTGGAGTAGATGGCTTGACCCAGAGTGGCTGTGCTGGAGCCCTGCAGCCTGTCCCCGCCCCCCATGCAGAGCGCGCTGGTCGTGGGGCAGGCTTGGCGCTCGGGCTAAGGCGGGTGCTTCGGCCCCTCTGTTTTTCTGACCGATGTCACGGGAGGGGCCCGGGCTGCAGCCGTCCTGCCCGGCACCTTGCAGCCTCGCGCCTGTGCAGAGTGGTGGGAACCGCTGCTCCCCCCGAGCCCACTGCCTGGCACCCACTCTGCTGCGAGGCTGGGGGCACGAGCCCTACCCTCCCAGAGTGCAGCGAGCCCCTCTGGGCACACGGCTGGCCCCCTGCTGCTGCAGCCTGCGTGTCCCTGCTAAAGGGGAAGCTGGCTGCAGTCGGCGCTGGTTACGTTACTCTGGGAGCAGCCCACCTGCCCTGCAAACAGGAAATGGCCTAAAGCTGCCTGGTGGGTGCAGCAAAACGCTCCTGTCCTTGTTCAGGGCCACGTCAAACTCCTTGTGCCCTGCTGGGGGGTCCCATGCAGGCTGCCAAGGCAGCCCCCAGCCGGCAAAGCATCCACACCCCAGTTACCAGCACAGCAGTGCCAGGCAGCTCGGCAAACTAGCCCTTCCTCCCCCTCTCTCTGTCATCCCGGGCCAGGTTCGGGGCGGACTCTCCGGGAGACGGTCCTGGAAAGTTCGCCCGTCCTCGCTCTGCTGAACGAGAGCTTCGTCAGCAGCTGGTCTCTGGTGAAGGAGCTGGAAGAGCTACAGGTGAGCGTCTTCGGAGCCTCCTGCTGCCTTGCGTCTAGTGCTGGGGAAAGGGACCCGCTTGACCGCCCTGGTCCTGGGGCCTGGAGAATTTACAGGAGGATGGGCTGGTGGCCAAGGGGCTGCAGACGTTTGGGTTCCGTTCCCTCAGGCTCTGAGCCTCACACTGCCTATCTGTGAAGTGGGTATAATGCCTCTGCCTATGCCTTTGGGTGTTAGAGACTGAGGGGTCCCCTGTCCCTCAGCAGGCTCGCGTGGGCAGGGCTGTGCCGCTGTCCTGACCAAAGCCCTACCCCCCAGCCCCGGGAGGGTGGTGCTGTGCAGATAAATGCCCGTAGCGTCACTCGGGGTCTAGACAGGCGCCGGGAGGGGCTGGAGAAGCAGCTGACAGGTGATGTCCGTGCAGACAGGGCTTTGCATTATCAACTTGAGTCTCTCTCTGGACACCAGCACCTTGGCCCCTCACTAGCTCTGTGGGGGCTGCCCTCATGGGCCTGGCTGGAGGGAGAACTCCTGGGGCTCCCTGCAGGCTGACTTGGGGTGCTCTGCTGGAGGGAGGGGGTTGCTGTGCCTGCTCTGCAGATCTGGGAGAGGGTCTGTCTCCAGGGGTCTTAGGCTCCTTTTGCGGGACTAAAACCAGGCACTGATGGAGATGAACCCAGGAACGGCGCCGGAGTCTCCCTTGAAACAGCCGCGGTGTCACCGGATAGGCATCTTCTGTGCACCCCTCGGCGCGGTGGCGCGTCCTGTCTGGCTGGGGGGAGCCGACCCTGACACGGATCGCAAGTGGTGTCTGTTCCCCAGCCCGTTACTCTCCACTCTGCTCGTGCTGCACGGCCGGGCGCCGCGAGCCAGGCTCCGGAACAGCGCGTCCCGAGGCCACTGGCCGCCTGCAGTGTGGGGTATTGGCTAGCCGGGGACGGGGCAGAGTCGAGTGGGGTGTCCTGACTGCAATAGGCAGTTGGGCAGAGAAAACCCAAGCCCCTGTGTTTACGTGGCGGCTGTTGAACAGCTGTTCGGCCTGGCATCCACTGCCCCGTCCCTGCCCCCACGGGCATCTTGCATTGCTCTTGCTCCGGGCCGGTAGCCGTGATGCCCACACACGCTCTTTTGGGGCCCCTTTTGCAGGCCAGGAGACAAGATAAATTCTCCAGCCAGCTGGCCGCCCTGCATCTGGAGAAATACAACTTCCCCGTGGAGATGATGATCTGCCTTCCCAACGGCACAGTGGTACGTCTGGGGCTGGGTTTGGGCCCTGCCTCTCCCCTCCCCCTCCTTGCCCCCCAGGCGTCTCGGGGAAGTGCCTGCAAACCGCCTGGCGCATGCTGGGCACTCACAGCGACGTGACCCTTCGTCTTGGGCTGGCCAAGGGCTGCGGGGTGACACGAGCCAGCGCAGCCACTTGTGGGCACTAAGTGCCCAGGATCTTCCCTTCCCGACTGAGCATTCGCACAGCGCTGCTTGTCCTGGGACGCAGCAAACCTGCACCCCCTGCAGCTCACAGCTGCACCCGCCAAGCGCCCAGCATGCTCCTGCAGGAGCCAGAGGAGAATTGGCAAATAGCGCTGTTTTACTGATGGGGAAACTGAGTCCTCGAGTTCTGGTCCGTCACCAGGACCTGATCTCAGGGCCTGTCAGTTCCTCCCTCCCAGTCCTGTGTCCAGCCTGCCTGCTTTAACGGCACCTGTCTGCTCACTACTCAATTCCCCGCTGCTGCGGCATTGGCTGGGCTCCCTGATGGCTGCTCGCCAGGCACGCAGGCTCCCAGCATCGGCTCCTGCCTGGCCCCAGGGCGCTGCAGCCCGCCTGCCTAGTGGCTATTGCGTGTGCAGCCCGCGTGCTCCACTCCTCCACACCCCAGATGCTCCTGCCTGGCCCTGTGTCTCTGAACAGCGGGTCCCAGCAGCGATCTCCGCCCCGCCCCGTCCTTTGGGCTTGTCGCTCGGCTTTGGGGCCACTGTCTCTTACTTGGGCTGACCAGACGCTGGGCTTGGCTCAGTATTGGCAGCTGCGACGTCCACACCCCGTCTGCAGCCCCAGGACTGAGTTAACCCTTGGACGCCTGGGGGGAGACGTGGTGTCACCGTATCGAGGCGCATGTTGAAAATGCCTCCCAGGCTCCCTGGAGTTAACTGGGATCCGGGAGCTTTTCCTGGCTCTGCCGCAGGGCTCCTGTGTGTGTGGTCCTGCCCAAAGGACCCAGGGCCTGATGTTCTCAGAAGTACCGAGCGACCCCACCCCCACGGTGGTGGATGGGAGCTGCGGGTCCTCAGCACCCTTGAAAACTTGGCCATGAATCATTTGGTCCCCCCGTTCCCATCTGTGAAATGGGAGCATCTCTGCCTTCCCGCCCACGGGGGTTCGGAGGCTTCATTCATTAACAGTTACAAAGCACTTGGAGAACCTGGTGTGACGACGTGGGGGTTGTGTGTCGCGCTGCTTGCTTTGTTGTGTGGTGTGACGACGTGGGGGTTGTGTGTCGCGCTGCTTGCTTTGTTGTGTGGTGTGACGACGTGGGGGTTGCATTCCCTCTGCTTGCTTTGTTGTGTGGTGTGACGACGTGGGGGTTGCATTCCCTCTGCTTGCTTTGTTGTGTAGTGTGACGACGTGGGGGTTGCATTCCCTCTGCTTGCTTTGTTGTGTGGTGTGACGACGTGGGGGTTGCGTTCCCGCTGCTTGCTTTGTTGTGTGGTGTGACGACGTGGGGGTTGCGTTCCCGCTGCTTGCTTTGTTGTGTGGTGTGACGACGTGGGGGTTGCGTTCCCGCTGCTTGCTTTGTTGTGTGGTGTGACGACGTGGGGGTTGCGTTCCCGCTGCTTGCTTTGTTGTGTGGTGTGACGACGTGGGGGTTGCGTTCCCGCTGCTTGCTTTGTTGTGTGGTGTGACGACGTGGGGTTTGCATTCCCGCTGCTTGCTTTGTTGTGTAGTGTGACGACGTGGGGGTTGTGTGTCACGCTGCTTGCTTTGTTGTGTGGTGTGACGACGTGGGGGTTGCATTCCCGCTGCTTGCTTTGTTGTGTAGTGTGACGACGTGGGGGTTGTGTGTCACGCTGCTTGCTTTGTTGTGTGGTGTGACGACGTGGGGGTTGCATTCCCGCTGCTTGCTTTGTTGTGTAGTGTGATGACGTGGGGGTTGTGTGTCACGCTGCTTGCTTTGTTGTGTAGTGTGACGACGTGGGGGTTGCATTCCCTCTGCTTGCTTTGTTGTGTGGTGTGACGACGTGGGGGTTGCGTTCCCGCTGCTTGCTTTGTTGTGTGGTGTGACGACGTGGGGGTTGCATTCCCTCTGCTTGCTTTGTTGTGTGGTGTGACGACGTGGGGGTTGCGTTCCCGCTGCTTGCTTTGTTGTGTGGTGTGACGACGTGGGGGTTGCGTTCCCGCTGCTTGCTTTGTTGTGTGGTGTGACGACGTGGGGGTTGCGTTCCCGCTGCTTGCTTTGTTGTGTAGTGTGACGACGTGGGGGTTGCGTTCCCGCTGCTTGCTTTGTTGTGTAGTGTGACGACGTGGGGGTTGTGTGTCACGCTGCTTGCTTTGTTGTGTAGTGTGATGATGTGGGGGTTGTGTGTCACGCTGCTTGCTTTGTTGTGTAGTGTGATGACATGGGGGTTGTGTGTCACGCTGCTTGCTTTGTTGTGTAGTGTGACGATGTGGGGGGTTGCGTTCCCGCTGCTTGCTTTGTTGTGTTATGGGTGACTCCTGCTGTCCTGCCGTGGGCCCCGCATGCGTGCCTCAGTTTCCCTGGGCACTGCTCTGCTGTTCAGAGGGGGATGGGACTTGCAGGTATGATTCACTGAGAGCGAACGCAGCCCATCAGCCTGAGTCTGAGAGGGGGTGTGACCAGGTGACCCCTTTGGTCCGGGAAGCCAGCCAAAGGGGGAGGCGGGGCTGCCTGCAGACAGGGCCCTGAGCCCCCTCTCCTCAAGCTGGGTTGACTGACAGCTCCTGGGTCCTGTGCCGACCAGTCTGTGCTGCACTGTGTCCCTGCAAACCACTAACCCTTCTGTTCTGCCTGCCGGCTGAGTCACCTCTGGCTGCAGGGGAGGTGCAGGGCTGAGTGACTCTCTCCGGCCCCGCCCCCGGGGACACCTGGGAGTTGAGGTGAAGGGCGAACCAGGTACTGGACGGCTGTAGGCTAATGCACTGGATGGTGCATGTTCCTGGTAAGCTGTCCTGCCAACGTGCACCTCCTTTGCTTTCCCAGATTCACCATATCAATGCCAACTATTTCCTGGACATTACTTCTATGAAGCCTGAAGAAGTTGAGAGCAGCATCTTTAGTTTCTCCTCCAATTTTGAAGATCCTTCCACTGCAACCTACCTCCAGTTCCTGAAGGAAGGGCTGCAAAGAGCCAAACCATTCCTGCAGACCTAAGAGGGTGGGGGACGCCCAGCAGTGGTGGCCAAAGACCGTAGAGTCCCTTTGATTAAGGGAATTGGTCCTAATCTACAGCATGGACATGGCCCTGGTACTGAAGCGTAGAAGATTCTAGGTCTGGAGTCTTGATTCTAGAATCCATCTTTTTAATACTTCACTTACCTTGTCCTTTTGCGTTTAGAGGACTTCTGCAGGAGCTAAAATACTTTGATTTCGAAGCTGAAATGCGAACTCTGTGGCGATGTCTCAAAGTCTGGTCTGTTAGCAGCCCTCTTGTTTTCTGACTTCAGTAAAAAGGCTGCACCATCCGATAGCTACATTGACTGAACCCTAGAAATGCTGGTTATCCAGGGCCTCGTTTCTGCCCCCATGACTCTTGATGAGCAGCACGGTGCAGTAGTCCCAATGAAGGTCGGCGCTCACGCTAAGTACTACTCTGTGTGACAGCCTTGCGGGACTGGCTCTGCAGCGCAGAATGCTTCCTACCAGCATTTTGCAAACCACACCAGTTCTCTTGGCTTCTCCGTGCAATTCAGGGTGTTGACTCTGGTCTATAAACTGGTGTGTATTGTGCTCCTGGGTTGTGGAGCTGGCTATCCGGCCACTGTAGCAACTCACCATCTGCTAGAAGACCTTTGCTGACCATGTGTCTATCTGAAGGTAGGTTGTTGCAACTCGAGAGCCTTCATGGCTGGAAATAATCCACTCCCAGGTCTGCTAGAGCCCGTCTTGGTTGTGCTTTGTGGCCTGGTATAACACCCGTTTTATTGATTCAAGATTTTGCCTTAAAGGGGGATTATGAAATTGTTATGGTGCTATTGGCCGTGGGAAATTGATCAACAAATGTGTCTTCAATGTTGGTCAGCGCCTTGCGAGTTTTCATTCCGTGAGACGTCCCGGACCTGGACCTGGACCTGGACCTGGACCTGACGTGCCAGGGTCATCCAAAAGTTCTCCCATTTCCTGTATGATCACAACATGCTACTGCCCAGATTTATTTTCTTTCCACATTTCCAATTGGCATCATGGAAATGAATCACCCAGTCCTCCTTCAGAAGCAAAATGCAAACGTTTCTTTTGAAATGGGAGGCTCATAGTGTTTCCTGCAGGTTGCCTCCGGTAAAACTGAAAAGTGTGTTTGTTTTCTTTTTACTAACTGCTTTGAAAGCTGCACCTGAGAATTTTCCAAGTGCAACAAATGAAGGAGAACTTGCCCAGACAAAATACTTTTGATCCTTCGTCTCTAACCATCCCGAGTATTATCACTTACTTTATACAAATATAACATGGCTTAAAAGTGGGGGTGACATTTAGTTAAGAACATAGAGACGAAGCTGAGCTCACAAAACGCAGCTGTTACCAGTGATAGGATAACGCTGGATTTTGCACAAGAGTGGCTATACTGGGTCAGAACGGTGGTCCATCTCGCCCACTGCCCCATCTTCCAGCAATGGCCAATGCCAGATCTTTCAGAGGGACTGAAAAACCAAGGCAGTTATCAAGTGATCCATCCCATTGTCTGGTCCAGCATCTGGTCTTTAGAGGTTTAAGGACACCCAAGCATGGGGTTGCATCCTTGGACCTCTCCTCTATAAAATTCTCTAATTCTGTTTTGAACCCTGTTATAGTCTTGGTCCACAGGCTGTGTCTGTGCATTGTGAGGATTTGTGTTTGATTTAAACCTGCTGCCTAGTCATTTAATTGGTGACCCCCTCGTTCTTATGCAAAGGGGTAAATAACACTTCCATGTTCACTCCCTCCACACCATTCGCAGTCGTAGAGACCTCGGTCATATCCCCGTTACTCGTCTCTTTTCCAAGCTGACCAGTCCCCAGCTGGTTTTATCTCCTTACTCACATTATGGCCCTTTTCTGAACCATTCCATTGCTAATATCTCTGTTTTGAGATGGGGGATTAGAAGTGTGCGCACTATTCATGGCGTGGGCGCACCCTGGATTTATACAGTGGCATGATGATCTGTGTTGTCTTATTATCTAACCCTTTCCTAATGGTCTCGAACATTCTACTTGCTTTTTTGAGTGCTGCTTTACATTGGGCGGATGGTTTCAAAGAATTAGACTTGATGGCTTCAAGATCTCTCTTGAGCGGTAACGGCTAATTTAGATCCCATGGTTGTGTGTGCACAGTTAGCATTGTTTTCAAAATGTGCATTTATCAACACTGAATTTAATCTGCCATTTTGTTGTTCAGTCACCCAGTTTTGTGAGATCCCTTTGCAACTCTTCAGTCTGCTTTGGACTTACCTCTTGTGAGCAGTTTTGTGTTCTCTGTAGACTTTGCCACTTCACTGTTTCCCCGCTTTTCCAGATCACAGCACTGGTCCCATTACAGGTTCCTGGGGGTGCGTCTACATAGCACCCGAAACTCGAAATAAGGGACGCAAATTGCGTAGCTCATTTTGTCATTTGGTGCTGTCTACACAATGCCAAATTTCGACATACAGTGCTATTTCGAGCCACCCCTTACTCCTCGTACGATGAGGTTTACAGGGATGGTGAAATAGCGCGTCCGCTTTATTTTGAAACAGCAGACACGTTCAAAAGACCTCTGGTATCCCGAAATAACTTTGCTGTGTAGACATACCTTGGGAGACCCCAGTTTTTACCTCTCTCCATTCTGAAAACTGACTTTTTATTCCTACCCTTTGTTTCCTGTCTTTTAACCAGTTACCAATCCACAAGATGGCCTTCCCTCTTTACCCATGACTGGTTGGCTTTCTTAAGAGCCTTTGGTGACGGACCTCATCAAAAGCTTTCCCAAAGTCCAAGAACACTATATTCACTAGATCGTGCTTATCCATACGTTTGTTATCCCCTCAGAGAAGTCTGATAGATTGGCGAGGCATGATTTGCCTTTACAAAAGCCATGTTGATTGTGTTCATCTGTGTGTGTGAACATTTTAAAATAGTATCACTGCATTGCAGTCGTCATAAACAATTACTTTTGTGGCAGCTGGATTTTAGTGCACATTCCTGTTGGTAGGTCAGAAGAGACGGAGCATCAGTGGTAAACAATTAAAAGCAATCAATTGCTGCTGGCAAACAACAGGGCTGTTGTCCCCTTTTCTGCTCTCTGAAGCACATTTTAGTTCAAATCACACTCCAGGGACCAAATACAAAACCCGCCCCCAACGCCCTGAACTATTTGAGTCTCTCGTTTTCCTTCCTTCGCGGAGTGTGTAATCCATGACAAAAAGCTCCTCTTGCTTACCCGGGAGATGTCTCCCTGTATCAGCTTTCTAACTGTTGTGTGGGCTCCTGCTAGCATCTTGAAACTCTGGACGTGCATTACAGACTCCGGCTTGGCAGCATCTTTGCTGGCGGTTGTGACGGTAAGCCCTGTCCGCTGTGTAAACGGCATCGTCTGACCAAGAAGAACTGTGACCACAGTGCAGCTGGCTTAGCCCCCCCTTCCCCCCCCCGTGTTAAAGGGAGTCTGCTGGCTCAGGCTGCAGTTTTTTTTCACTTAGCACCCTTTGGAAATCCTGGGCTTAGCCTAGACCCAGACTTTGGGGAGTTTCAAAACTTGATGTAATTAAAAGCACTTTAATCAGGGGCATTAACGGTCCAACCATCCCTTGGATAAATTAGGGCTGTGAATGTTTAGCCATAATGGGTGTGGGCTATGGTTAATCAGTGGGGGCTGGAGGAGCCCCCCCCCCCCAGGCTCCAGGCATGCTGTGGGCAGGGATGCACAAGCCCAGATGGAACAGCCCCCATCTGTGGTGGTTGGGGGGGGACACTCCAGCACAGCCTCCCCCCTGCTCGCCCGGTTTAATTGGTCAGCCAGTTAAACATAACGTTTAACCAGTTAACTGATTAAACAGGATTTGACATCCCTAGTGTAGATATCTTTAGGCTGAGGAAGGAGATCAGATCAGATGCTCTTCCCTCTGTCCAGCTTTGCAATTACAGAATCGAAATGCAGGGTTCCCGAGGAAAGGCTAGAGACTTTTCTATTTCTCCAGGCATGAAAATAGTGCGATTAAAACATACATTTTCCAGGGTCCTGTCTCCATTAGAGTCTCCTCATGGCTGTAGCGTTAAATCCGTGAGAAGTGCTATGTACTCTTATTCGGAATCTCCTAAGTTCATAGTTTACTGGCTGAGCTGCATCAGCTGGTGCTAAAGACCATGCCAATGGGAATGTCTCACCACAGTAGTACGATACAACTGGTGAAAGCATTTCCCTCGCTGTTGTGCTAAAGCACATCAGTCACCACAGCAGGATAACCAGAATTCACCAGGAAGCAGTGTTGAGAACTTTGGGATACATTCACAAAGGCCAAAGTGCCGCATTCACGTGGCTGCAGGGTAAAACCTTCCACTAGTACAACACTGAGGCTACGTCTACACTGGCGTGATCGTGCGCAAAAACTCTTTAGCGCAAGAGTTCTTGTGTTAAAGTAGTTGTGTAAGAGAGAGTCTACACTGGCATGTGCTTTTGCGCAAGAGCATCCTTGTCAGTGTAGACGCTCTCTTGCGCAAGAGAGCTCTGACGGCCATTTAACCATAGGACATTCTTGCGCAAGAAATTCATGTTGCCTGTTTACACTAGCCTCTCGCACAAGAACAGTTGCGGAAAATGGCTTATTCCTGAGCGGCAGCGGCAGAGTTCTGACGCAAGAAGCCCTGATTTCATACATTAGAACATCAGTTTACTTGCGCAAGAACACATGGACGGTGTAGACAGGCAGCAAGTTTTTATGCAAGAGCGGCTGCTTTTGCACAAGATCGCGCCAGTGTAGACACAGCCTCATGAGTGTGTCTAGACTTAATGAGAATTAGAACAGTCGGGTTGACGCTGATTAATATGACACCAATGGTTCTCTAAGGCAGATAGTGCCTAAGACATTTCCAAATTAGTTTCAAAACCCAGACCTATGTTGTGTTATCCATAACATTGTCCAAACTGGCTACATTTTCCTCTTGCAACACTGAAACAGGCATTTCTCCTACCTAAATTGGAATCAACTAATTAGAAATTAAGCATGGTGGGAAGAATTCTTGTTGCTCCAAAAATTAGCAGTATACTCCAGCTCAGAAGCTATTGTATGAATCTCAAAGAGTCTAATTCCAGTATTAATCTTGTAACGGTAATGCTGCCTAAAAGAACAAATTGCTATTTTTACTCGTGTAATCATCGATCTAATTTTGAGAGGTGGACTCTGAACAAAAGCAGGGTCTTACACTTTTTCAATATGTGCCATTTTTCATATTTTTACTACATACTTCCTAAGCTTTTATAGGTGGTTTTGCTATATCTACAGAGGATGAAGTAGAAGCATTTTTTTCCCTGATCATCTGTGCTTTGTGACGGTCTGATCTTAAATTGCAAATGGGTCAGGGCTGATTTCTGACAGTATTTCAGGAAAAAAAAGTATTTCATTTCTTCCCCCTCTGGGAGTTTTTTTAATCAGTTTGTGTAAAATTTATTTTCGCCTAGTACTCTTGCCTAGAGACAATTCACATTTAGAGGTGAATGTTCTCAAATAGTGTATTTTTTACAAAGTAAATGTTTCAGTTCTAATGTGTGTGTAACTAATTTTAAAAAGTTGTAGTCAGACTATGCTGGACAGTTTCTGTAGCTGCATTTGAGAGATCTCAAGGATTACTTAGTCATTGATTATCTATTTAGTGTGGTGGAGAGAAGAAATACTCTGTTGGGTAATACCAGCCAGTCTATAAATCAGGTACATACCTTGTCTTAACCATTGACACTCTTCTCCATTATGTGTTCCCTAGACTTTACTGGTGTTACTGGTAATAAGCTAATACACAGACAGAGGTCAGTGTGGAAAATTGTATGCACAAAACACCCTAAATCCTCATTCTTTCTAAAATGGCTTTACATATTTAAATACCTGATTATGGCTTTGTTACTAGCCATACCTACAGAAAAAGCATTACATTAGGCATTAGCTCAGTGTTCTGGGTGAGCTTTCTAGGTAATCTTTGTGAGAAATGTTCTCAATTTTACCAGCTGTACCAGCTTAGTTCACTTTTTTCCTGTAATAAAAATCTGGAAAATACATGCTTGTCATTTTGAGATGTTTGCTGTTTGACTGAATCAGCAGGTTTGAAACGGCTGGGCGCACACACAAGAGTAGCTGGCATAGTTATGAGGGAAGGGGCATCAGCACTATTAATGGCTGAGGGCCGGTGTTTTGAGCCAGAGCCAACACAAAGGTCCACCCTCCTGTATATCACAGAGCTTCAGATCCATTTGGGTTTTTTTCTTCTCAGGCAAAACGCCCTTGGCTGCAGTGCAATACCTCCAGCAGAATGTTGCTGTCAACACTGAAGGTCACCATGACTATTAGAAGGAACTAATGATGTTCTGGAATTGACAAAAATCCTAGAACCAAGGCCATTTTTGAGGAGACTGACTCTCCTGTGGTCTGGGCATGGGCAGACTCAAATGTCAAGGTATTTTAACGTTTGACTGGCTAAGGCTAAATAGGCTTTATGCAACAGAGGTGGGATTGGAGTTGAGATATGCTGACTCCTGGCCCCTTCCTGCTGGGGCAACCAGCATGGTTGTGTTATGTTTCTGCCAGTGGCTCTAGTCCCTTCTTTAGCAATTGGCCTATGTCCAAAGCTTCACTGTAAAAGCAGGAAGAAACTGAGGTAGGCAGGGCAAGTTACAAATGAAACGTGCATGACTCCTCTCCTAGAATGTTTTCAGGACTGGCCTAGTGGGGATGAGGGACATTCTGAAAGGCTGTGTTTAGTGACCATCAAACCCCTGACTGCATAGCACCACCTACCAAAGTAAAATCACTCTCCTTAAGCTAAATTATCCCAATTACTGGTAGGAACAATCCCTTGCAAAGTGAATAATGCTGCTACATTGCTATTATGTATCCAATTGGCCTTGTGGTCTTTGATTGGAAATCGTTTGCCACACCAATTCCTCCTGCCCCATGGTACTTGGTAGCTCCCGTACAACCGAGAGCCTAGGTAACCCCCAGCATGTGGCGTCTGTCTCTGGATGAGGCGGCGGGAGGGATACGTTTTGCATAGCCGAGCGGTGCACCTGCTGCAGGGTGGGGAGCAGCAAGCAGCCTGCGGGGGCTGGATCACACCCCAGCGATGGAGGTAGCTGCGTGTGGCGGGCAGGACGGAGCCTTGCTGATGCCTGTCAAGCCCACAGCACCCTTGACTCCAGTGCGTTGGCTGCTCCCCAGCAGCCCGGCCCTGCACCTCGCTGCTCCTGCCAAGGGCCCAGCAGGAGGGAAGAGTCAGGGGAGACGAGCCGTGTCCAGGGCTGCCGCCAGCCGCCCATGAAAGGACCAGCCCCGCAGAAACCATCAGTGAAGCCCCCAGTGTCGGCTGGAGCCGGGGCCCGGGGGCTCCAGCGCGGGGGGGGGAGAAGAGACCGTGGGGGGGAGAGTCCGGGGGGGGGGGAAGAGGCTGGGGGGGAGAGGCCCCAGCGCGGGGGGGGGGGAAGAGGCCGGGGGGAGAGGCCCCAGCGCGGGGGGGGAGGCCCCAGCGCGGGGGGGGGGGAGAGGGGCCGTGGGGGGAGAGGCCCCAGCGCGGGGGGGGAGAGGGGCCGTGGGGGGGAGAGTCCGGAGGGGGAAAAGAGGCCGGGGGGAGAGGCCCCAGCGCGGGGGGGGGAGGGGGGGGGGGGAAGAGGCCGGGGGGGGGGAAGGCCCCAGCGCGGGGGGGGGGAAGAGGCCGGGGGGGGGGGGAAGGCCCCAGCGCGGGGGGGAGAGGGGCCGTGGGGGGGAGAGGCCCCAGCGCGGGGGGGGGGGAAAGAGGCCGGGGGGGGGGGGGCCCCAGCGCGGGGGGGGAGAGGTCGTTAGGGGGTGGGGGAGGCCCCCGGCTGCCCCCCCCCCGGAGCCGGGCCCAGTCTGTTCCGGGGGGGGGGGCGCTGCCTCGTTCCAAACGCCCCGCGGTCTCGTTCTGACTAGGCGGGGGGGGCGATGGGGGCTGCGGCTCTTGCTATGGGCCCCGCCCCACGGAGCCACGGCATGACGTCACCACGCAAGGGGCGCCGTTCACGGGAGGGGCCGGGAGTGGGGTTAGGGCCGTTCTGCTTCCGGGTCAGGCCCCATGGCTGAGCGGAAGCGGTGGTGAGAGGGGTGCTGTGGGGGGAGGGGGTCACTCCGGTGCTGCCCCCGCCCGTCTCGCTGGCGGCTTTGCCGACAGAAGAGCCCGGGCAGGTTCTGTCCCCCCCCCCCGCTCCGCGCGCTCCCTGCGGGCTGGGCTCCCCCCAGCTTCGGGGGGCCAAGAGCGGATCGGGGCCCCTGCCCTGCTGGGGGGCTGAGCCAGCGGCGGGGGGATCCCAGGCAGCCCCCCCCGGGTGCTTCCCCGCGCTGCGCTGCTCGCGGAACGTGCCCGGCGCGAGGCACAAGGAGCGTCCGACCCGCGTTCGCTTTTGGCGACGTTTGCGGCCGAACCTTCCCAGCGCGGCATCGCTGGAGAGTCGGGGGGGGGGCCCTGCTAGGAGCATCCCCCCCCCCCCTTTGCCTTTCTGCAAACCTCCCTCCCCCCCCCTTTGCCTTTCTGCAAACCTCCCTCCCCCCCCCTTTGCCTTTCTGCAAACCTCCCCCCCCCAGGTGGGTTTTGAGCAGAGGGGGCTCCTCGCAAGCAGGTCTCTGCTATCGGCCTCGTTTTCCAAATGGAGACGCTGAAGCTCTACGAGGTGAAGCCCGTAACCTGGAGGAATGCTTGACGAGCCAGCCAGAACGCAGAGGCTTCTTCTCTAACCACTAGGCCACATTCTCTCCCAGAGCTGGGAATAGAATCCGAGAGTCCTGGCTCCTGATTTCACACTGAACCACTTCGCCCCCCACTCGACTCCCTTCCTACTTCATCTTGCCCAGTGCTTTTTAGTTGGAATTAAAGCTAACAAAGACATGCACACTCTAGTTGCCTGTTAATTTTCACGTCACTTCCCCAGGCGTCCCTAGCAGTACAGTGGCCAGTGATTCATTTAATGTTTTTCAAAATAAATCTCTCCACTCAAACCAAAAAGGCCCCTAGTCCCACTTGGGACAAGGCTAGGGAAGCCAGATGTGCCTAGCTTTCTCTAATGTGTGTGATCAGAGTTTCTTGCATCACTGTGATTCAGTAGTGGCATGTGAGTGGTTTGTAGTGTTTCTTCAGCCATGGGAAATTTCTCTTCAATTTTGGAAACAGCTGAACTTGTCCTGGAACAATAGATTTGATTATCTGTCCTGAAGCTGTCGCAGCTGAATTTGTTCAATTCCTCTTTGGCTTCTCCCCCATTTCATTATTCTGTGGGCTCTGGACTACATAAACGACCTGTGAGCCAGGGGGCTGTTAGTGGTGGTTCTGTGCATGCTGCAGGATGAAGAACACTTTGGCTTGCCCATCTCTGTCATGTGTAGTTATTTTTGGTTGACTGAGCTGTGATACTGTTAGCATGTGTCGCTTTGCTGACCTTGGTTCCGTGCAGAGGAGGCTGTCATGGCTTGCTTTCTCTACGCCTGATGTCCTTTGCCCCACTTGTTGCTGTTGAGCACCAGTTTTGTGGAGGTGACTGTGGAAAAAAGATGGTGATTTTATCACAGCAAACGTGAGGTGAACGCTTCTATATATAAAGACAACTGGATACCATGGTGATTGCAGATCTTGGTTAGAGGCAGTTGCTTGCTTCATGCATTTCTTCCTGTAATTGTATGGTACTAATGTTACTGCAAGGGATGAAAATGGACTGTGGCAAATTAACCTTCTCCCAAGAGAAACCAAGGAAAGGAAACAAGCTAGGGGAAGGGGAGGGAATCCCTTTGAGACAGCTAACTGCCTAATCTAAGAGAGAGGCCTGCTTATGTTGGGGAGGAGTGTCCTTTTAAATGTTGTCTTTGGCTTCTATTTGGATCTTGTCAGTCAGAGCAGCAGTTTCTTGTTGCTGACCTTTGCCAGCATGAGACTTTCTCCATTGTTTCACTGATGCTTGTTAAAACAGCCTAGGCATGTTAAAAATAAGGAGCATAAAGAGACAACATCAGCTGAAATGTAATCAACTTCAAAAGCCTGAGTTAGGTGTATTTCTGAGAATGACACCTGCCCTTGAGCCCCCTAGCCAAACTCTGTGGGTTTATAGTAACACTAGAAAATGTACCCAGTGTGGCTCGGGTCCTTAACTCAATTTATCTTTTTTGTTTGGAAAATGAAATGAAAATGTCCATGCTTCATTTGAATCATTGCTCTGGGGTGAGGAGTTCAGCATGCAGGCTGCTCTGGGGAAACAGAACTACCCAAGCCCCCTCTCTCCGCAGTAGGTTGGGGCCCTTCTAAAGGTCACTTGGAAGCCAGCTTCTTGGAAGCTTGAGGAGTCATGCCCCAAGCCAGCCCTTTCACCTGTGTTGATTCTGTCTTTTCTGTATGGTTTGATGAGAAGCAATCCCATTCCAGGCACAGTTCATTTTCTTGGGACAACCAAATACTGACCTTGCTTTAAGTTAGAAGAAGCTGCATACTGAATTTGGTGGTCTTAGCTCTTACCTTTTAGGAAGCATTCTTGGACAGACACAGACAAACTCTGTCAATTATATAGTGGATTTTACTATTTTTAAATACCCTTCTCTCTGTCCTTGTGTGTGAGAGCCCCCTCCCCCACAACTAACAGGAAACGGACTGTATACAACATCCTGTGAAATGTACAAGATTGACAAAACATAAAAAAGCTAAAAACAGAATGATTTTCCTTGATGGGCCCGTCACTAGAGGATTCTCTTTCATGGGTCTCAAGCATCCTAAAGGCCAGATGTAACTGCCACAGCTTAATGTTTTTAGATGGTATTGTTCCATCCTCCCCCAGTTTCCCAGCAAGTGGAACATTTGATCCTATGCTGTGAATGGTACAGTGTTCAGCTGGCAGTTCCTGTCACTACTAGCAAAGATGGGCCCTTTAGCTGCTCCTGTGGCTTGGAGGTGTGTGCAGGGGGAGGGGAGGGTATTTTTCTGCCCTTGCTCTTTCCATCCACTTGGGAGTGAGAGTGTAGATGGGTGGTGGGTGAGAGTCAGAGTCCTGTCTTCACACATTTCCCAGCCTCTCTGTCCACCTAAAAACCTGCCCCATTGGCAACTGCCTCTGAGGAGCTCAGGGAAGAGATGCCTGAGCCCTACTGACTCCTGCTTTGGGAGGCTAGTGCCGTGGCCAAGAGGTATTTACTGATGCATCCGGAGGGTAGTGACCTGGCAGTCATCATGTTAACTTTGTGGAAGAGAAGAGTAGAACACAGGGGTCCTGTCATCCCGTCTGGCTCTCGACACGTGACCACGCTTGCTCTTTAGTTCAGCTCATGCATTGCTTCTCCGCTGAGATTAAACATGTGTTCTGGGGAAGGCTGTGCAGTTCCTGCTATTCCAAGTCCGGGAGTATTGCGAGCGCAGAGGAACAATTTCCCACTTGATATTTATCTCAGCTGTAAAGGTGGCGGAGTTCCCTGGCCCCAGGCTCATTCTAAAAGAATTGCGTGCTCAGAAAAGAGCCATGTTAACTGCTCTTCTGTGTGTCATTTTGTAATTGCTTCTGGTAACTCTACAGAGCCTGCGTATAGCTCAGCTATTGATGTTTAAGTACACAGATATGGAACTTGCCTACATCTAGGCTCTCTGTGATTTTTTTTTTTTAAGTGAGAAAAGCTGTGATCTTCGAGATGAAGTAATATGAAGCTGCCTTATGTTTCTTGGCACTGCAGTTTTCATCTCTGATTTCATTGTTCATCCCGTGTGGGACCCTTCTGTACAGTAACTGCGATGGAAACTGAGTCAGTAAGTAAAACATTTCTTTCTAAAATACTTACATAGAGCCAGAGGACTGCAAACTTCTCCTTCTGCGGAATGCAGCATGAGAGGGACACCGCTGCTCATCTCCCTTCCAGCACCCCTGGCCTTTATTGCTTGGGCTAGAGCTGGGGTAGGGGCAGCTGTATCATTTCATGTACTCACTCCGTATTCTTGCACTCCGTATTGTGATTTATTATTTCTAAAATGTAACTATTCTGCTTGAATTGTGAGATTACAAATACATTAAGGAACTTCTTATGATACCTAAATCAAGTGCTGCTGTGGCTTTCAAATCTATGCAATAGGAATTGATGCATTTGTTGCCTGGTGATTCCATTTATTTATTATATGAGTAAATAATTTACATTTAAAATGAACACTGTCCAATAATTTAGATCCAAAATATGGACTTTGTATGTCTTACAAAGACATTTTATCAACCAACTATCAAAAGAGGTTAGGGATGTAAAAGGTTAACCAATTAACTGGTGGGGGCTGGAGCAGTTTCTTACCTGCCAGAGGCAAGGCTCTGCCCTTCCGGGGGGGCCCACTGCGGACAGGCTACTCCAGTCGCCCGGCATAGCTTGTCAGCAGCAGGCCGGGGTGTTTAGACACATTACATCCCTTCATTGACTTCCATGTATGTAAATTTAGACATAGATTTGTAGAAAGGGGATCTGAATTTGAAAATAGATATTAGCGATTGCTGGTACACTTAATTAAAGGGGTGCCTTTGGATTTGTATATATGGCAGTTCTCAACACTTTCAGAAATCTATTTTGCATTTATTTGAAATGTTATTAAATGTCTTGATTCTCAGACTATCCCAATTTGGCAGAACAAATCCTATGGCTCATCGCGCAGTGTTGTCAGGAGGATTGGGACAACTCTTCCTTTAAAACCCTGTCCCAGAGCATCCTTTGAGGTAAGGGAATGCGTAAGAGATACTAGAAATCTATACAGGACTCTGCAGTTCTTTAGCAAGGCCAGTAATTCTGATTTGCCATTCTTTCCATAGCAAAAGCCTTTTGGGAATTGGAAATGCACCACATGCAGTCAGTATCTGCGTTAACCATTTTCATTCTTCCTAGGTTTGTGAATCCCTTAAATGATCAGTGCCATCTGGGAACAACCCATTCTATATAATCAGGATGGCACATGAGCTAACTGCTAGCTCCTATTCCCAGCTGAGATACTAATCAGTGTGTGACCTTGGTCAAGTCATTTAACCTCCCTGGGTCTGTTTCCCAAATCATAACATGAGGTTCATGGTACATGCCTACCTAGTTCAGTGCTTGAGCATTAGCTCAGTAATGATGTTGCTTTGTAGCTGAAAGAGGTATTCGTGTGCTCATTAACTTCCATTCTGGGCTGCTTTCAGGCTATAGTGTTTTCATAGGTTCATTTTCCATTTGTATGATATGCATCAACAATGCA
Source organism: Pelodiscus sinensis (assembly GCF_052426305.1). Lineage (NCBI taxonomy): Eukaryota > Metazoa > Chordata > Testudines > Trionychidae > Pelodiscus > Pelodiscus sinensis. The sequence continues at coordinate 2,446,748 of NC_143077.1, forward strand.
TAAACCAGTACATGGAAACAGTGTATTTATCTGAATCCATCTATGCTGGCTTTGTACAGCAAAGACTCAGCTAGAATCTGATGTGGAGAATGCATCATCTTTAAATTGTACCAAACACATTAGCAGAACAAAACCATTATTTCTTATAATGCGGCTCCGTTTTTCCTAGGTCTTACCAAACATTTCAGATCTTTATCTAAATGATGTACCTCCAGTCCCCACTCTGGCAGATATTTTGTGGATAGCGGCAGATGAAGAAGAAACATATGCTAGAGTCAGGTACTTTCTCTCTCTCTCCCCATATCTTTCCATTCCTCCTATATGGTGGCTTATTTTGTGAAAGATACAACAGTATCTGATCAAATGCTTATAATTTCTGTTCACTTTTTGAGTTGTTCCAGTGAGATGCCTGTTGATTTTTGTTTTTTGTTTTGTTCTTTTCTTTGAAAGCTATTTCATAGTGAGGAAGGATGAGAAATTTTGGCCAAGGACACTAAGACGAACCCTTACTGACAATAACAAATGGTCTGGTAGCACCTTGTAGACTAACAAAACATGTGGATGGTATCATGAGCTCCCGTGGGCATAGCCCACTTCTTCAGATGACCGGAATTATGAGTTTAGGATGTGAACACTCGAAATAAATAGGAGAGGAGAAGAGAGTTGAGGGGAGGAGAGGAATAAGGGAGGGGAGTGGAAGACACAGCATCAGTAAGTATCTGGAGAATGGGTACTTAAACCTAAGCAGATAAAAATCAAAGTCAACAGATAGATTCCCATGTGGGAAAAGGCTCCACCCAGTAAACTCTATGGCGCCCAGGGATCTACGCCAAAATGATGAAGGGCTGTGGTATCCCTTCTGGGATTCAAACCTGTGACTCCAGGGACTCCACTTCTATGCATTTTGGTTCTGAAGTTCTAGGGCAGGCCAGTAATTTTAATATTAATGCATCCTGTGAAAAATAGCACGGGCCTTTTGAAGTCCAAGAGACTATGTAAAGGTGATTTCCCCCCATGAGCACATAATATCAAGTGCCACTCTGTTGCGTAGACATGAAAACCAGCAGGAAGAGAGGACTACCAGGTAAGGAACTAGACCAGGGCGGCTCAACTTTGGAAGCCCCGGAGGCCACATTGATACTCACAGCGCATGCCGAGGGCCACAACTTAAGTGTGGTTGCAAATATATGCAAATAGCTTCTTTCACCCTGACAGGCTTGAATACAAAGATTAAGCCTTAAACCGCAGCACTGGACCCAGACGTGGCCAGTGTGAACCAGTCAGCACCTCTCAGGCTCTGCCTACAAGGCTAAGCAGCCAGCACTTCCCACAATGCCCCAGTGCTCCCGGAACCTCCTTCCTGGGGGCTAGAAACGCCGACACCCTGTACCCGTCTGTGCCAGCCAGCCCGTCTGCTTGCGTCTTTCAGTGCCTCGCTGTTGTGGAGCGTGTTCCCAGTGGAGGCCGCGTCCAAAGGATCCCACCGATGGGCCAAGTGTTGAGCCCCATGTAAATCCAAACTGCACTGTGGGCTGCAAACAAATGGGCTGCGAGCCACGTCTTCAGTAACCCTGCTCTAGACTGGAAGTTCGGAGCTTCATTTTTTGTCCTGCCTCTGCCAGAAACTTTCTTTGTCGGGCAGCAGTTTCAATGCCTCGTTTTCCTCCTGCGCAGAACAGGGATAATATCTGTCCCGAGAGCCTTGTGATGTATTGGTTGTAAAGGGCTTTGCAGTCTTGGTAGAAGGCTGCAGAAATACAAAATGCTATTGCTCAAGTGGCGTCTGTTCCGTTTGTGAGACTAATATGCTTTTGTGCTGTACCTCTCAGGAGTGACACTCGTCCACTGAAGCACAAATGGAAGCCTAGCCCGTTCTTTGTTATACAGCGAAATGCTTCAGTCCCCAACTTGAGAAAGCAGGAAGAGAAGCTACTGGCCTTGAAGAAACCTGGTTTACCTGCCCTCAGTCGGACGACTGAGCTTCAAGATGAGCTGAGTCACCTGCGGAGTCAAATAGCTAAAATTGTAGCTGCAGATCCAGGTAGAAATGTAACAGCCCTTCCTTTCTAGCCACGAAAGGCTTGAGAAGGTGAACAGTGATGATTAGGTGGTAAAGACCAGTCAGCACTGGTCAGATACTTTATTGAAACACTGCCAGTATTCTGATGTTTTGCACACATACAATGGAAGACCCAAATCTATTTTTATGTTCTCTCTCATGTGACACAGGGCTCTAATACAAAGGGTATGTCTTTAGTGGTATGCATAGCCAAAGCTGTCCACACAGCTCACGGCTAAAACTACAGCTGAGCGGAGCATCATAGTTTTTCGATTAGTAGGGAGATGACAATTGTGCTGAACCCTACGGTTTCCTGAGAATTGGCAGGGACTTAAGTGCAATTCAGTATCCAAAATCTAGTGCAACGTGACATACATGACTAATTCTACTCAGCCCTTGTGAATTCTTCCCACCTCTTGTTTGTGCAGTGTTCTTTGTGATGTCGGTAGAGGGATTGATATTGCTTGTAGGCGCTGGCATTTGTTGAATCAGAAAAGCCTGGCTTAAATTAAGAGTAACCAAGCTCAAGTATAACTGTGTGGAGTACTCAGTGGAGAGAGGCTGTTGACTCTCTAGACTGAGTGCCTTCACTGAATGAAAATGTTTGGTATCAAGTCTCGTCTTTGGTGTAAAACAGGGGCCGTTTTCCTGTGTTTCTTTGGGAATGTGATGTTCTGGTTTTTGACCAGAGAGGCTTTTTAAGAAGAGGCTGGCTGGAGTTCACCGGTTAAGAGACTCTAAAGCCAGAAGAGCACGTTGTGATCATCTAGTCTGACCATGTGCACATCATCTTCCTGAATTAATTCTTGTTTTAACTTGTTGGTTAACTGCTGTCTGTAGTGAAACACAATTAACATCAGACCATTTAAGCCCAAAAATTCAAGTAAATTTAGGATGAAAGAGGAAATTCTATCCTTGAATTTGCTCTAATGGTCTAGTTTCTTCTGGAGGGCTCTGGAAATAAACAGACTGCTATGTTTTGTTTGTCTTGCTGACCAGTCAGTCATAGAGCTGTGGGAGACCTGTAGTCTTGGCATCTTGTCAGTCTTGCAACTTTAAAACCTTTAAAAGTAGCAACTCAGCACTTGACTGGAGCTTGAACCTCCTCCAAACCAGCTTCTCTTGTGGGAACCTGCATCTGTTGTTCACATGTAGTGTACTTGTATGGTCGGTATACAGCTAAAGGTAGAGGTTATGATTTGGCTTTCAGTCAATGGCATAAAAGGAGTGGGGAGGGGAATTTTGTCAAAAACAAATGCGATAGCCTTTTTCCATTTTGAGTGGGGTGACACTTTTATGAAAATTACCATCGTAGTATTCAGAAGTCAGCTATGACTCATTTACAACCTTATAAACAATGGAAGCCACTAACTCATAACATCTCCAGACTATAATGGATTCAGTTTGAATGTTGGCCTCTGCATTTCAAGCACAAATTTTACGTATTATGTTCAGCTCATTCCCACTCTTTTATCTGTCTTTACTATATTAGGTGTTCACGTGGTAGATCTCAATTTTTAAATGAGATGCTATGTGCATCTGTGGGGATCCACTTGGGGCAGGCCACAAGTTTATGGGTCACAGTTACATGCGCGGAATACCGAGGGGAGCAGTGTGTGTTTACAGATGTGAAAACTGCGGCAGATATTCTCTGAAACAAGACGAGACAGGATGTGCATGGCAGAGCTGTCTCAAACTGAGATTTCTTGATTTCCAAGCTTGGGCTATAATCCCTGGACATGCTGGCTCAAATGTAACTGAAGGAAGAATTTGACCCTAAAGGTCCAGTTGCACCACCTCTTAATCAGCTGTTTGCACCTTTCATTCTGTGTAAGCCCTACAGGGCAGTAACGGCTTCAGTGTGTCCAAGTTGAGAAGTAAAATTGGGGTTTAATAACTGAGTAGATTATAGCTCTTGCTAAAACCAGATGAGCCTTTTCATCCCACTTCTTCCCTAAGCAAGGCGATACTTGTGTAACTTTCTCACTGCAAACTTTGGTCAAGTTGTCATTTTCCAAAGACATTCACTTAATATGATTGCAGTTTTCAAATATCTGAAAAAGTATCACAAGCAGGAGGGAGAAATATCATTCTCCTTGACCTGTGAGGACAGGACAAGAAGCAAGGGGCTTAAATTGCAGCAAGGGAGGTTTAGGTTGGACATTAGGAAAAACTTCCTGCCTGTCCGGGTGTTTAAACACTGGAATAAATTGCCTAGAGAGGTTGTGGAATCTCCATCATTGGAGATATTTAAGAACCGGTTAGAAAACATCCATCAGGGATGACCTAGATGGAGCTTTGCCTCTGCTGTGAAAGCAGGGGCTGGACTTAATGAACTCTTGAGCTCCCTTCCCAGTTCTAGGATTCTATGAATATTTCATGCACGTAGGAATTGATCTTGCTGGTCGTTTTGTTAGGTAACTAGGGTATTTTCCTTACCTTTGGGAAGGGGATGATGCATTGAGACAGACACACTGACCCAATGTGTAATACTACCTCACAGAAGATTTGAATTTTTCCATATTTCCATGGTCCTATTTAGGATGCATATGTAGAACAGTAATTATTTCCCTGCTATCTGGCATGTTGGGACTCTTACAAAAAGACAAAGCCCAAAGGGATTATCTGATCTGTATGGAAAACAATCCATAATTTGACATAGAATGTACTATGCAGAGTAGGGATGTGAAGGTATAACCGGTGGGGCAGGAGCAAGCCTGCTGCAGGCAGGGGACGCAGCCCCTGCTTGCGGTGGATGTGGGCATCCTGCAGGCAGGAGCTGCTCTGATCAGACGTCCCTTCTTTGGAGAGACTGTGTTCCCTTGTTCTTCCTCCTCAGAAGATGAGGAGCAAAATTAAAATGCAGGAGTTCCTGGTTCCCAGGCCTGTGTTCACACTGTGTCATTTGTAGAAATGCCTCAGATTCATGTGGAATGGTTTTTGGAATGAAATGGAAAGGAAGTGACTTGAGGCAGGCATTGTGTTGGTCTGATTAGAGGCAGGGGTTGGTGCTGTGGGAGGAACATTCTGGATTGGGAGAGGAAAAATGGCCTTCTGGTTAAGGAATTGGGCTGGAAACCAGGATACATTTGTTCTTTTCCCAGATTTCACAGATACCTGGTTTGTCCTTAACCACATAATTTAATCTCAGTGCCTTGGTTTCCCACCTGTAAAATGGGAATAGTACTTCCTGCGCTCCTTGGGGGCTTGTGAGATGCGCGGGTACTGTAGTGATGGAGGTTGTATGTCTACCTAGATTTGTAGACGGAAGCATTGTGTAAGAAGCGATGGGGCTCAGACTGGGAGGCATGGTGATGTAGGAAGCAGTGTGCATGTGTATGATAAGAGGGAAAGCCCTGACCGTATTTACTTTTGCATATCTTGGGGGAGGTTGGCTAAGATCTGAGCTTGATTTGTATTCTGCTGCTTAGAAAAGTGAGGTGGTTTGGCATTAGTTTACGTATGTTGTTTTCTTTTTCAGCTTCCACTTCATTAACGCCAGATTTATTATCTCCAGGAAGTTCAAATGTGTCTTCTCCCTTACCTTGTTTTGGATCCTCATTCCAATCTACAACTTCCTTTGTCATTAGTGACATCACAGAGGAGGCAGAATTAGAAATTCCGGAGCTTCCATCCGTTTCCATGCTTTGTTCTGCAACCTCTGAATGTTGTAAATCAGAGCCAAAGGATGTTGACGAGGAAGATTCTGTGTGTCTTTCGAAGGCCAGCAGTTTTGCAGACATGATGGGCATACTTAAAGACATTCATAGGATGAAACAGAACAAAGATTTGTAAGTCTTTTCTGAACCTCCTTTTATTTTCTGCATGAATGCTCGTCATCTTTTTTGAGCCAAAGCATTATAGACACATTGATGATTGTGTTCATCTGTCCTCATGTTTACAAAGAAATATTTGCTGTGCATAAGAAATGCTGATATTTCTATATCTCTTTTATTTGCTTCCCAAATGATAGCCTTTGAGTCAAGTCAAGCCTTTGAATTTAAGGGTAGAACTGCTGCAGGTTTACTAGCACACCGCTTGACAACTCTGCTTCAACCCATCCATACCAAAAATCATCTTGATTTTTTTACTGAGAGAGAATATCCTTTGTTAGTAAAATGTACATGTGGGGAGAGGAGACATCCATGCTGTGACTCTGAGATACTTCCTTGCTATTGTCTTGTATCTGCACATCCTTCACCTCTGAGCTCTGTGTATGTTCCATGCAGTGTGTGATTAGGCAAACTGCCTTCCTCATGCTGGTCCTGAAAACAAATGTATAGTACTGTTGTCTTGTACCCCAAGAATGCTGTGTCACTGGTTCCCTGCACGTTGTCAGGGACAGGACCATCCCCCGCCCAGTGGAAAAAGTACCTTCTCTAAGGCCACGTTTCCACTTGCCATGCCGGAGATCAATCTTCTGGCATTCGATTTAGGGGGTCTAGTTAAGACCTTCTAAATCAAATGCTCTGGGTGTCCTCGGTCAAGTACTCCTCGATTCCCGAGGAGTAAGGGAAGCCAATGAGAGCATTTGTTCCCATCAACCTCCCACTGTGGAGACGGTGCCAAGCTCAGCTTATGGTATGTCAACTCCAGCTCCGTTATTTACGTAGCTGGAGTTGTGTTCCTTAAGCCGACCTTCCGCGCCTAGTATAGGCCTAACCTAATATCTCCCCTGGCCTCTGTTGTCCATGTGAAATAGGACAGTACATGGAATTGCCTTGATAAAGGTCAGCCCTTACACAAGTAAAGTTCAACATACATGTGGCCATTTCTATTGTTGGGAGTCCTGTTCAGTATCAGAAAAAAGAACATTTTGAATCATTATTATGCACCTAACAAATTTTCTCTCTACTCCAGTTAAAGAGAAATGTAATTCTTATGGCACCAGACACAAATAGAATATCATAAAATATAATAAAACGAACTGAATATACTTTGTACAGCTCAGCCTGCACCTAAAATATCATTGCTCTCAAATTTTCCAAAGAAATATTATTCAGAAATAGAAATGTATCCCTTCTTCCTTATAATTCTTGTCCTTAATCTTTCTGGAGACTGGAGTAGGATTCAGAGCTTAAATGAGTTCCCCTCCCTCATGAATATACACTGTACATATATCCTCTTTTGAATTGCTGATTTTAATTTTTTCCTGCTTGTCCAAAGGAGCTTTTTTGGCATCCTTTGCAATTTTGATTTATCACAACCAAAGGAGATGAATTTTCAAAGAAGTACTTGTCATTTTGCAGGAGTTAGCAGGGTTGCAGCAATGTCTGTTGTCAGTTAGGCATTAGATAATTTAATCTGTTGTGTCCTGCTTGGGAAATGTGAATTTATTTATTTATTTGATGATAGAAAGTCAGACTTTCTTCAAACTTCTAAATTTGAACCTCCATCGGAAATGGGATAAAATGTAGTTAATGTGCCTACAAGCATTTTTTACACTTGTACAACACAATATTTAACCCTCATTGAGTAAATGTACCTGCAAATAGACAAAGCAAATTGACAGGTCATAAATTCTTGTGTGACGGGAAATTGCTGAACACCTAGGGCAGGGGTTCCCAAACTTTTTGACACGGGGACCAGTAAATCCATTCTCTCACTTTTGGAGGACTGGTAATGTTCATTTGCATATTTGCATATTCATTAATCAAATGATGAATATTCAAATCAATTGTTTCTGGTCCTCCCAAAACCCCCAGTGCCAGCTTTAGCAAAGCTTTTGATATGGTCACCTACAAAATTCTTGCCAGCAAGTTAAGGAATATGGATTGGATAATTGGGCTGTAAGACAGACAGAAAGCTGGTTAGACCAGGGTTTCCCAAACTTTTTACTTTAGTTGGAACCCTTTTTTTTAGTACTGCTTTTTGCAGCCCAAAAATATAAACACACAAAAAACAAAGTAAGAAAATACCAGACATAGAACACGTCTGGTATTTTGTCATTAAGTAAATTGTATTATTACTAGAGGTATCAGTTTGCAGTTTCGAACTGCCTGGCTGGTAAATGTGCTCAGGCTGCGTGAGTGTGTCCACCAGCCAGCCAGTTCGCAACTACTCCGGGGGGGGGCGGGGGGGGAATAGAATCCCCGGGCCGGACTAACTCATCCTTTATGCTTTGTGGGGGACAGGGGGGGACGGGGCAGCACCCCAAGATCTGCATGTGGCCGGATCAGTCCCACTCCCCGCAGGTCGATTCATTCCTCCCCCCTGCTCCCCCGCTGCGCCTCTGGCCAGCCCCACTTCCCCCAACCCCCTCCCAGGCAGCCAGTTCTTCCCCGCTTCTCCTCCCAATCTCCCTTGGCCAGCCCTCCACATCTTCCCCGGCCAGCTCCCTGCCCCCAACCTCGCACCCCTGGGCAGCCCTGCTTCCACCAGCCCCCAATCTCCCCAGCCTGCCCCGATTCCCCCATTCAGTGCTGCTTCCGGTGGCCAGCTCTCCCCTCCTCACCCCAGAATCCTCTGGCTCCTGCACCTTCCCTTAGCCCTGCACCCTCCTGGTGCTTCCCCCTTCCCTTACTGCCCCTGCCCCCTTTGCCCCTAATACCCAACCCCTCACCACTCTGCCCCATTCCCCTCCTGCCTCTCCGTGCCCTCACACATGACTTGCTCCATCCTGGCTTTCCTCATGCCCACCCCTTCTTTCTAGCCTTCTCCCAGCACCTTCCCCTCCAGCCCCCAATGCCCTTCCCCCTCCTCTCCTCTCCCAGCATCACCCTGTCCCCCCTCCCACTGACACCTCCCCTCCTGCCCTTTCCCTCATTGTCTGCACTTGGCCCCCTGGCACTTGTCTCTCTCTCCTGCACCCTGTCCCTTGGTGCCTTCCCCTCCCCCCGCCTCCGCCTCGCCGCCCAAGCCCGTTCCCTACCTTCTGCCTTCCACATTGCGGGGCTGGAGGCCATGCTCAGGCCCCGGAGGCCGAACCCGGAGCCAGCGTGGCCCCGCCACGTGCCTCCGAAGACTTTTAAAATCCTGGGCCATGACATCACGCCACGCCCGGGCGTCCTCCCTGCCCATGTGCAACGCCGCACATGGGCAGCAGCAGGCAGTGAGGAGGAGCCGCGCACAGCGGAGATGCTCTGGGGGTGGGGTGGGTGGACGTGCGGGGGGGCCCGGGCCTGCTCCAGGCAGAGCTGGGGGAGAGACTCAGCTCCACGTATTGGTGGAGTAGGGCCCCCGGCTCTGTAACTCGCCAGAACTTCCGGGTTCAGGGGCGCGGGGCCCGAATCGGCCTAAGGCCAGCCCTGCCAGCAGCCACCAGGTATGCTGAGGCCTGGTATTTTTGTACCGGGCCACGGCCCATAGTTTGGGAAACGCTGACCTAGGGTTTTGAGCCTGGGAACCGTGCGCTATGCAGAACAACACTGATTGGGGAAAGAGCTGCAATATTCATTTTAGGTGGGAGAGTCCGGATGCTCATTCCACATGAGAAGGTAACTCACACCAGCATTCTCCAGATCATTTGGAAGGGACAGAAGACAGGTGCTAGCTCAAGAGGCGTTTCACAAGGTCTTTGGGGCAGGCTGGGGTAAATCCCTGGAGAGCTTTAGAAACAAGGATAGTGACTGTTTTGTAACTTAATCTGAGGGTTCGTCTACACCGCACCGTTATTCCCAAATATCAACGGGCGGCTCAGTCCAACTTCTGTGAACCTCGTCCCACGAGGAATAGCTCCTCTTCTGAAATAGCTGCAGTGTGGACGCTCCACGGCTGCTGTTTTGAAATAGAATGGCCCTGGTGAGGAGCTAAGTGATTTCTCCCCAGTGCTTCCTGGGGCTCTAACTCAAGATAGCGCATCTATATTAGGGGAGCCTGCCTTGGACTAAGTATGAGGCTTCCCTGTGGCGTGGCCGCTCTGCTTCGGAATATATCTTCCAGAGGAGCTTGTTCCAAAGTAAGCATGCAGTGTAGACGTACCCAAAATGATTATTGAATGTGGTCGAGCAGCCTGGTTAGCGTGAGAATAGACTGAGCAATATTCTCCCCGTTCTGGATCTATTCAGTCATCCTCTGTACTCTCCTGCAGGGCTTAGATGTGGAGTTGAATGTCTTCAGTGGACACAGCTGAAGTCCTCTCAAAAGCTTGTCATGGAAGGACTGCTCATAAGACGGTTAGCTCTTGTTTCTGAGCCACAGGTTCATGTTCTGAGGAGCGGGTTGCCACCAGGGTGAATGTTGGGCTGGAGGGTAGGGAGAGAGCAATGACCTCTCCTTAGGATTGGCAGGAACAGGAGCATTGCCACGGTGAACAATCTAGATGAAACCGTGCCCCTGCATGCGACCGGGTGATTGGAAGGCAACAGTGACTTTAGCAATTACACGCCTGTTGTGCAGGACGGGCCCTAGCGTGAACCTCAGGGCGTTTCAGGTGAAGTTAAAGGAGTTGTTCAGCACAGCAACAGTTGGTGACGTTGATGAATTCACAGCTGATCATGCAGCTGATTCTGTCCAAGGTGAGAGACTATTGGGGGGGGCAACAACCGTCTCCTCAGTGCCAGTCATTCTCTTCCCCCAAATGAGATGGAATTGCGTGATTCCCCAGGAAGTCAGTGTACATCCACATGCGAGTCTGTCCCCATGAGTAGACTACCTCCCCCACCTACGCAGAGCCTGAGCATGAGCATGGATGCACAGCCAGCTGTGAGAACACTCAGCTAAGTAGAACTGAATGTCTCCGAGAGAGAAGGGCCTGAGTTGTCTTGCTGCTTATTTCTCAGTAGTTCCCATCGACGTCACTGGGAGTCTCTGAGATGCAGGAGCAAGAGAATGGGACCAGCGTAATGTTAGGGACTGTGAGAGCGCGTATACGGCTGTGGCACCAACGCAGACACTTCCTACATTGAGGGAAGGGGATTTTCCATCAGTGTAGTTAATCCAGCACTCCAAGAGGTGGCAGCCAGGTTGGAAGAATTTTTCCATCGACCTAGCTGCTCTTGTGCCAGGCCAGCTTCTCCATGGCACTCAGGGCATGACATTCTTCAAAGCCCTGAGCTGCAGAGCTAGATCAACGTGATATTTTAAGTGTAGACCCAGCCAGTATCCTACCGGCGTATGCCTTTCTCTAAAGAAGGGGCTAGTTCATCTCCGGGTAGCTGTGTTCCACTGGCCTTCTTTCAGGAAGGGAGGTATTCCTGGGAATTATTAGCACAGTCTTCTATAAAGTAGAATACAACTTTTGTGTTAGGCTATTTAACACATTTTATCCCACGGGGCCTGGGTGGGCAGAGAGCAGGAAGAACTTTGCTTTTCTGTTCTGCTGAGGCCTGTTTTCCACACAGATCAACTGCTGGCCCGATTAACAGTAGAAGCTGAAATCACATTTGTATGTAAATGATTTTAATGTACAGGCAGTCCCCGACTTATGTCGGATCCGCACTTACGAATGGAGCTTTTCTCGCCCCGGAGCTCACGGGCGGCGGGTCGTCACCGTGTCCTCCGGGGTGAGAAAAGCTTCTCCCGGTCTCCCTGGTCTGCTGGGGGGGTCCAGCAAAGCCGCTGGACCCTCCCAGCAGACCAGGGACACTCGAGCAAAGCCGCCGCCTGGGCGGCTTTGCTCCCGGGCAAACGAGCAAAGCCAACCAGGCGGCGGCTTTGCTCTGATGTCCCTGGTCTGGTGGGGGGGTCCAGCGGCTTTGCTGGACCCCCCCCCCCAGCAGACCAGAGGGACAGGAGCAAAGCCTTGGAGCACGCCCGCAGCGGGACAGCCCGGGCGCGCCTAGGCTGTCCCGCTGTGGGCGTGCTCCAAGGCTTTGCTCCCCGTCTCCCTGGTCAGTAGACCAGGGAGACGGAGCAAAGCCGTGGAGGATGCGGGCGGTCCCGCCACCCGCGTCTCCCTGGTCTGCTGGGGGGGAGGGTGCAGCTAGTGCCCCCCCTCCCCCCCCAGCAGACCAGGCTTTTCTTGCCTACGCCTGGGGTAGAGCAGCTGGGGTGCTGCCGGGTTGGTCCCGCAGCGCCACTCCTCGGTGCTACTGTACCAACCCAGCAGCACCCCAGCTGCTCTGCCCCAGGCGTCCCCAAGTCAGCCGCTGCTGAAACAGACCAGGGGCTGACTACAGGAAGCCCAAGGCAGAGTTGCTCTGCCCTGGGCTTCCTGGAATCAGCCGCTGATCAGTTTCAGCAGCAGCTGACTTGGGGACGCCTGGGGTTCTTAAGTTGAATCTGTATGTAAGTCAGAACTGGCGTCCAGATTCAGCCGCTGTTGAAGCTGGTCAGTTTCAGCAGCGGCTGACGCCAGTTCCGACTTACATACAGATTCAACTTAAGAACAAACCTACAGTCCCTATCTTGTACGTAACCCGGGGACTGCCTGTACTATCTGATTGGGTCAGAATGAATGGTGCAGATATTAGGTAAATGCTGTGGTAATGATAACGCGAATACTCATGTGTCTAGTGGGTTTACTGTAAGAACTGCATTCGTTTGTGAGAAGGCATTGCTTTTCTCCCTTCGGCTGTAGAATCTAATCTATAACGGCAGGCTTGAGATCGTGTAGTGCTTGAGTTCGGCTGCATTGCTCTCGTCTGCCTCTGTCGGTTGCCTGGCCTCCAGCTGGCGGCCGTGCACTTGGACATGAGGGTTACAGTGAGAGCTGGGTGAATAGTATGTTGTGAAACTTTGCGGTTAACTGATGAACAGTTTAGCGAATAAGCACTCTTGTTTGACCAGAGCAAATTGATGACTGCCCCCCATGCTGGTCTCATTCCATGGTGATGCCTCATACGTGTGGCTATGGCTGGCTGGGACATCCTAATGTGCTTGCACCTCTCTGCCTGGCTTGGCTGGCAGAGCAACAAGACTCCAGAAGCTGGGATTTCTTAGGGTGGATCTCAAGACTTGAATTGCCCAGCCCTAGAGCCTCATTTAGATGGTTTTGCTGTGGCATCCTGCTGGCCTCAGCTCCGTATTTCTCATTAACTGGGTAGTGAACAGAAATCAAGTGAACGTGACGAACTCTCGTGAGGTTATTCCTAGAGCATCTGAGATTTTGCAGTTGATGCAACTTGGTGAGTTCTGAAATACCTTTGCCACAGCCGTCTCTGGTGAACGATCGCAGTCAGCGTAGAACTGGTTACAGAGACTCTGGTCTCCGTGAGGTTATTGTGGTGATTCTAGGGACGTTCCAGTAGAGGCAGCCTCATGGATGTTTGATTTAGTAGCATGATGAACGGAAGCTGTTTTCAAGAGGCAGCTTCCCCGGGATCTGTCCTCGATCGGATCGATTTCCAGAATGAAGATGGTACCAGAGCCAGCACTGTAAAATGAATATGCCTAAAAAGGGAGTTCAGTGACCAATTAAGTTTGATGGGTGGAGGTGCCCAGATGATTAAATCAATGCTTCTCTGATGCTCCTGTTTAGGAACTGATGTTAACCCCACCCCCCCAACCTGGAAACTTCAGGAATGAGTATGAGACACATTTGCATGTTTCTACCATTAAAATCAGAATAGAGCCCTTTTAATATCTGATGCCTTTTGGAAAGGACTTGTCTGTAGTGCTCCAGCTGATCCGCGCATTGTCTGTGCTTAAAAACATGTAGCATGAGGACCTGCTTTGAATGTGAGTATGTTTTTATAAGTACTAATAATGGAATTGGTCGAATTCAGGTGTAATTGCTCGTTAATTTGCCCTTGGTTACTTCCCTGGTCCTTGTTCAGTGAACAGTTCTAAAGAATCAAGATGCTGATCTTAATAACTGTGCTGCTGGATGCTGGTTGAAGGTCCCGCCTCTGCTGCTAGTTGCCTGGTGTCAGTTTTCTACGAGAGCTGCTGGTTGTGCCCCGCTGCTGGGGGCTTGTTCTCCCTGATTTCTCCTTTAGCTACCCGTGGTGGAGAGAAGCTTTTTCCTTGTGATCGGTACAACTTCCATCTTTATTGCGGCAGTCTCTCTTTGCCACTGCTCATCCAGCCGCTTCTTGCACCTGCTCTTGGCTTCCCTCCTATACCTTTGGGAGCACTTGATTGGATGATTTTGGATTCTTAAGCTTCTCCAGATGGAGTAATGGCTTCGGAAATTCTTGTGTGTACTCTGAACCTTGTCTACCTGTCTCTGCGCTCATGGCAGGGAATCCTTGATTCTGGTGAAATCAGAGGAGTGTTTCTATCTACAAGATTTCAAAGCTGAAGTTAAGCAATGCATGCACATGTAGTACTAGGGGGTCAACCCATGGCTTCAGGCCTGTCTGTGAACTTAAATCTGATCACTTAGGCAAGGTTTACACTTGCAACTGATCAACACAACTTCTGTTGTTCATAAGGTGCTTAAACCCCACATCACCCCCAACAACAAAAGTTTTGCCATGCGGTTTTCAGTGCAAATGTGGGATTAAGTGACTGAAGGTGTTTAAAACAAATACAGCAAACCATAATTTCATCTAGTTAAAACTTAGTTAGAACTTTCATCTAGTTAGAATGAGGCTTTTAGAGGCTTTTAAGAGATTTCAAAACTCTAGAATGTTTTCCAGCCTATAGGGATTTTTTATTCTAAAATATTAAACCCTGAACTCCGTGGCTATTATCATGGAATACTTATTTTCAAATAACAGTCACCCAATATAATTCAGACCTTTTGGTTTCCTGTGAAATAGGCTCACATATTGTAAAATAAACTCATCACCAGGATTTCTAAGATGCAGCTCCCACTTCTGCCTTCCATGCAACTAACATGGAATTATGTGAGAAATGGGGAGGTAAAACTGAAGAAGCCTCTTTTTATTGCACAAAGACATGCAAGTGAGCAGTTCCTCATTTTAAAGTTACCACCATAGATCATTTGTTATATGATTTTGAACTGAAATAGGCCTCTACACAGCTTGTATTTTGCACATTTCTCCTTACATGGTGTTAACATTACAGATTTAAAACTGGAGTGGGCGGGAGTGCAATATAGGCGGAGATATTTCTACACCACTTGGGGCACTTAGATGTATGATTTCCCCTTGAAGTTAATGGAAACTGTGACTGAACGTTGCCTAGGCAGGAATGCACTACAGGCAGTCCCCGGGTTACGTACAAGATAGGGACTGTAGGTTTGTTCTTAAGTTGAATCTGTATGTAAGTCGGAACTGGCATCCAGATTCAGCCGCTGCTGAAACTGATCAGTTTCAACAGCGGCTGAATCTGGACGCCAGTTCTGACTTACATACAGATTCAACTTAAGAACCCCAGGCATCCCCAAGTCAGCTGCTGCTGAAACTGATCAGCGGCTGATTCCAGGAAGCCCGGGGCAGGGGCTTCCTGTAGTCAGCCACAGGTCAGTTTCAGCAGCGGCTGACTTGGGGACGCCTGGGGCAGAGCAGCTGGGGTGCTGCTGGGTTGGTCCAGTAGTGCCACCGTTCCTTGGCGCTACTGGACCAACCCAGCAGCACCCAAGCTGCTCTGCCCCAGGCGTCCTGATTCAGCCGCTGCTGAATCTGACCAGCAGTGGCTGAATCAGGACGCCTGGGGCAGAACAGCTGGGGTGCTGCCCGGTTGGTCCAGTAGTGCCCAGAGCGGCGCTACGGAACCAACTGGCAGCGCCCCAGCTGCTGTACCACAGGTGTCCGGAGCAAAGCCACGGAGCACGGGGGCAGTGGGACAGCCCAGACGCACCGTGGCTGTCCTGCTGCCCTCGGGCTCCGTGGCTTTGCTCTGCTTTGCCCCCGTCCCCCTGGTCTTCAGACCAGGGGGAAAAGGGGGGGGGGGGCGGGGGCGGGGGCGGGTAAAGCAGAGCCAAGCCGCGGAGGACCAGGGGGACGGGGGGGCAAAGCAGAGCCAAGCCGCGGAGCTTTGTGTTCCGCCGCTTTGCTTCCTCTCCCTGGTCTGCTGGAGACCAGGGAGAGGAACGGCCCCGTTCGTAACTGCGGATCCAACATAAGTCGGATCCGCGTAACTCGGGGACTGCCTGTATTCATTTTGTCTTCTATTCAGTTTTTGCATTTTACTCAACTCTGACGAAACCATGCAGGGTTCCCATTGCTGTAGGAAAATGCTTAAATAAAAGTGACAAGGAGTCCTGTGGCACCTTATAGACGAACAGAGATATTGGAGCATAAGCTTTAGTGGGCAAAGACCCACTTCGTCAGATGCATAAATAAAAGTGGTTTCAGTGACACATTTCTCATAATTAGGCTTATTTTTAAAATGTAAACAAAATCCTAAAGCTTGGGCCTAGCAGAAAGTGTCATCTATAGATTTTGAAGAATCTCTATCCAAATTGCTGCTGTTACATTTAATTTTGTATCCTCCACCAGGAACCGAACTTTATTGAAGGAAGAAGACCCTGCTGTTCTTATATCAGAAGTGTTAAGAAGAAAATTTGCTCTAAAGGATGAAGATGTAACCATGAAAGAGAACTGATATTACACTTTAATTTAACTCTGTAAGCAAGTGTATTGTGCTCCTGAGATTTTTCTCCACAGTAGCTGCCTTCCTAAGGATAAAACTTTTTTGCCTCTTCACTAACTAAATATGATTTCTGCACTGGAAACCTATTCAAAAAGGAAACTGTGGATATGCAGTGTTTTCCATGTCTCTGAATATATCAAAACTTTCTAAGAAAAGGGAAATTCTTTTCCACATTTTTGAAGCATTACTGGTAACCGCTTTTTCCACCGAGTGATGCGAGTGTTGCTAGATGAAGTTCTCTTATCTGTGTTTTCCCCAAAGTGACTTTAATGATTTAAGTTAATTTGATTCACAATGGTCTTGTTGCAATATGACTAGCCACTAATTTATAATATAAATGAACATAAAGCATCTACTTGTTTCTCTGTCTAGGGAACGTTGGGTGCAAAGCTATCCATGAGAGTATGTTATTTCTTCCTTCTGGGTTCTCAGTTTTTAAAGGAAGTTCTCATTGTATTGAGGGTGGTTAAGAGCTTCCATTATTTGCTCAAAGAGGATTCCATTCCCTAAGGTTTCTTCCAATTACTTTCCTGTCTCATTTAATCAAGATCTATTTTCTAAGCTGCTGTTGGCTGGTGACTTTTAGTTTGTAATATTTTAAAGCTTGTCCCCAAAGTCACATTACATGACACTTACAGTCTACTCTAAAGTAACTGTCAAGAATTCCAGTGTTTCATTTACATGTTCTTTCTATTAGATTGATTTTATTTTATTAACATAAAATTCAGTAAGAATTTCATCCAGATAATGTCTGAAGGCATATCTACTGAACCATCACAGCTAGGGGGTGAATCCTGTAGAAAACCATGTGGGAGGAAAGGAAAGAGTTAAATGAGTCACAGGTTGCAGTGTCATGCTATGCTAATATATCTCTCAGCCATATTCAAGGTATATGAATTTCCTTATAAATGGAGCCACCTACTTGGTGGTCAAATAATATTTGTAGATTTCCTTGATAGTACAGCTGTTGCTGAGAACTGTGGGGTTTTTGTTTTTGTTTTTATTGGTACCATCTTCTGCTTGTATCGGAAACATTGTTCACAGAAGAGTGTTGCTGGCATGAGCCTCAGTGATTGTCTGAAGCATATGGCATGGATCATCATTCTGCGTATTGACTCCATGTGACCTCTCTATGTCCAGCAATCTGAGTGCAGTGGCTGCCTCTTCCTGGTCTCTCAGTATTGCTTTCAATAAGCTGGTACTTTGTTGTGTGTGTGTCTGAAGTCACTCTGCTATCCTTGCAGCTCAGGAGAGAATTGAAAATTCAATGTGTTTACTGTGTGTTTAGAATAAGCAGCAGTAGGAATGTCAGTGAATGAGCAGTTTCCACGGCAGCATTCCCACAATATTTGTGCTGCAGGAAACTAGACACTACGCTGTCGTTCTCCCTCAAACACACCACGTGCAGTTGGTGTCTAACCACAATAGTTCCCCTGTCTCTGCAGTAGGATGGGATAGTGTGACTGAGAGGACTGGCAGGCACACATTGTAGGCCTCAGTAGGGAATGTGTGGCATTGCACAATTCTATACCCACAATCCTCTGCTATGGTACCAACTGGTGAGTAAATAGGGAATAGCCGCATTTCCCACAATATATCTATATCCACACAGCTGTAGGCATGCTGCAGTGTCAGATGAAAACATAGGACCCTGATCCCCTATAACAGGGACATGTGGGTCAGCTAATACAAATGGTGGCATTTTTGTGTGATATTCCTGCCCTACATGATCATGCTACCTCCCAGTGGAGTGTGAATTGGCCTCTTAATCTCCTTACACAGCAGCAACAGAGCAGGAGGAATTAGACCTTAAGCCAGACTCTTCCCTGGCAGTGTGGCAAATAGGGGAAAACACTCAATTCAAGTTGCTCCTGCAGCAGCTGGCTCAGACAGGGAGGAAATGTGCTGTTAAAATCTTCTGCAGGTAGGGCCAGCGAGAAAGCTCCTATCCTGACTTCTTCCCTATCCCTGCTAGGGCAGTTTGGAGCCCTGTCGATTGACACCAGATCTGCTCATAGTGGCGGTCTCAAGGTTCATATTTTGAAACAGAACTCTTGCTTTATTTACACACCCTCCTGGCAATCAGCCAGCACTTAGTCTAGGATTCTACCCTGTGCACAGCTACAAACTTTTGCAAGGTACGAATTTCCTGCTGTGTATCTCTTCCTTCCCCACACCAGTTGACTTCAGGAGGGATGGAACACCTAGATTCTAATTATCTTTGGTTTGGCTGCTGGGTCAAGTAACTTAATTCTGCTAATTTAGTGGACAGATTTAGGAAGAAATGTGTAAGAACTGGGTAGAGCCACTATCTGTGCCCCTCAAGAAGTATTAGGCTTTGTATATAGCCCCTGTGGTCTGGTTAGAACAAAATATGACCCAACATCAGCCCAGGGGCTCCATCGAGTCAAGTAACCAATACTACATGCTTCAAAGGAAGCTGCAGGCAAATTAGTGCTGGGTAAGTTTCTTCAAAACACCTATCAATATGCTGAAGCAACAGGTTCTGTGTCCTTTACAAATTTCTTTATTTAAATAATCCCAAGGCTGTTAGTTATATACAGGTCCTGTCCGTTTTTAAGATCTACCAGTGAATTTTATGTTATGACTAAAAAAATAAACACACACGGGCAACCGAACCTAAATTCTGGGGTCAGTCACTGTTAGAGCACATTTACCTGTGGGAAGAGGGAGGGTTAAGAGACAGGCTAGCCTGCATACCATGTGGCTCTTCTGGTTTGTGGACACTGTAGGACTGAGGTCAGGAAACCTTTTTGGCTTCTTAGCCATATTGCAAAATAGAAATGTTACAAGAAGAATGGGAATTTCTAACTCAAGGGCAAGGTGCATTGAATAGTAATAGGCCCTTATCCCTCAACCTATGAGATCAAAGATACCCACAGGGGTTTTTTGGTAGAGCCACTACTGAGCCAAGCCTTGTCACATACGCAAATTGATCACCCTTTCCTTCTGCCCCCTCTCCCCCTAAAAGGGCTTACTAACTCAGTGTATGACAACATGGTCACTGTGTTCACAGAAGTAGGGCTAGATGTGAAAACTTGATTACAACACTGTGTGTGTGCAAAATCTCTTTTTAATCAAAGACAAGTCTGCATGCAGAGTAACTAGCCTACATGTCTGGGTCTAGACCACTCAGCAATAGGCAGTATCTACCATGTGTACACGTATACAAGGAATAAGTCTTTCATAAAGAAAGCAGTGCACTGTGGAGACGTCAGATGAATGTTCGTGTACACTAAAGTGTCAGTTTCTCAGCAAAAATGACTCAATGTTTGATCATTCTATTTCCTTCTGAATCCTCTGTGAATAGCAAGTCATAGCATAAATCAGGCTCACATGAATTCATGGCTGTAGTAGCTAAAGGAGTCCTGGCTGATGCCCCTGAGGAATAAACCTTAAAGCAAGCTGCAGTGGGTGGGCTAGTTGCCCAGTGAACGGAGTTGGTTTTGTCCTGTAGACACTTTTTCTGCAAAGGAGATCTGACATTCTTATCAAAGTGCTGATGAGAAATGATTCTGTGTCCCTCTGAATCCTGGGTAAACAATTGCGTAGCAGGACTATTTTTACTGCCCCCCTGCTCTTCTGCTGAACCAGCCATATTGTAATAGTTTCTTGTCCAAAAACCAGCACAATTTTGACTGTCTCTCAGAAGCTCTGCTTTAGCTGTTTGCCCCTGGGGCAGAGGACGAGTGGTCTGGCCTTTCTTTCTCTTTGGAGCAGGATTTATATTCTCAATGTCTGAGAAATCCACACAAGAAATTCCACTGAAGGGCGGGTTTTTGCATTTCCCACCTTGCTTCATCACGTGTTTAGGTTTGAGGCCCATTCTCGTTCTCCCACTCTTGGAACACAAAAGGCCCTCTTTCTCTCCTGTCCAGTAAGTCTCCCTCTTCCTTGAAATTATTCCATGTACTACAGAAACACTTCCAGGGAATGAGTCAGCTGCATTTTTGTGAGCTAAAACCCTATTGCCCTCTGAATCCTGTGTGAAGTTTATGGGGGTAGAGTCTTCTGTCTCACCAGCAGAGATCCTTGCGATGGCTGTGCACTCCTTCGTGATGTTACACTGTGCTTCGTTCAGCAGAGGAATGTTCCACTCTTGTGTGTGTTGTACAAGTGGCTGGCTACACTCCTGAATGTTGGCCTCCTGAGGGCTCAGGGTTGGATCCTGGACTGCCACTAGCTTAGGAGGTACACAGTTCTTCACAGCCAAGGAATCAGAGCCTTTTCCTTTGAGAGTTGTATTTGCCATAAAAGAATAGGGCTTTAAGTGTTCATCCTTTTCACCTGAAAAAAAGTATTTGAATAAGGCAACGGGGATGATATGCAAATTCTTCAAACTCAAGATTTAGCCATGAGTGGCAGAGTGCCTCTCCACATTTGATTTAGCTAACTGTACATTATGCCCCATCCCTCCTCTGATTTGGATGCAGCCAGATGAGTTTCACAACATCCTAATAGCTCTGCCTCCTTGCAGAAATTAGTGAAAGAGCTGGTCCAGTAAGGGAAGCAAGGCGGCAACAATCAAGCAAGATATCCCTCCATGAGGGTGAAGTGAAATGACATCTTGGGGCTAGGGATGTTAAATACTAGTCGACTATCAGATAAGCATTTGCTTATCAGCTAGTCTTTTGACTGGTTGATATCCCCCTGCGGATCAGCTGTGCGGTGGTTGCCCCTTTAAAACACCACCTCTGCACATTTCAAAGGGGCAGCTGCTGTGGAGCCCAGGTGCAGCTGGGGACTCCCAGATGATCCCGGGCTCCCCAGGGCACTTCCCCAGAACCCAGGATCAACTGGGGAGTCCCCAGCTGACCCCGGGTTCCATGGTTTTGAAATGCTGGGGGCTCTTGTGCATTTCAAAGCAGGCGCTGCATGCAGCTCAGACAGTGGGACTTCCCCCTGACTCTGGGCTGTACCTAGAGTCCTGCATTCCTCCTTTGAAATGTACATTTCAAGGGAGGAATGCGGAAGTGCCTATCGACTAGTCGATGGAAATTCCATCAACTAGTCTCCACATTTTAACATCCTTACTTGGTGCTGTCTCTTCCTCAAGCCTCCCTCAAAGAGTCAAATTCCAGCTTCAAAAAAAAAACATTCCACCTACCTTATGTTCCTTACACTTTCAATAGGCTGTGGCATTTAGCAGTTATGTAATGCCTATTTTTCCACCCCTAAGGTAGTTGCAGTGATTTTGATGACAGTATATTTGTGAGGTGTTTTACTAATGAACAGTGCAATAAAAACTAAGTTTCTAATCTTGTGAATCAAAATGATATGATTGCTATTTAGTGATTAACTATTAGATGTTTCCCTTCTTTATAAGCTAGTGATGCACGAGGAATGTGGGAAAGTGAACTTAAAATCTCTAGATTAAGGAAACACCTGCTTTGGAAACCATTTGAAATAATGCAATTTCTAAATCCTACCCAAGATTCCAGCTTTCCCTCAATTTCAGAATAAAGAGCTAATATTTACAACACAATAGTAACTACTGCTTGAAGTTTTCTAAAGGGAAGTCTAAAATAAATCTTGCAGTAGGACTCTATAGTGAATACAAGGATAGGAACCTTCATGCACTGAATCTACAGGAAGCTGGCAATAGCACAAAGCATAAGCAGAGGTTGAATAGCACTGTTACAAGCCCTGCCCACAAGAGACAAATAAAATGAGACATAGTAGTTTGAGTGTGTTTAAAAAAAAAAAATCAAGACTGCTAGGCTCAGGTCCCCCAAAGCCATTGGTGTGCTCACTCCAGCAGCCCAAGCATAGGAATTGAGCCACAGCTTAGCTCACAGTCAGCATTTCAGAACTGAAACACTGTGTTAGATAAAATTCAACACTAGATGGACCTAGTAGGCTAAACCAATTAGAGATGTGTCAATAGTATGAGTACACCTTCCCCTACCATCTCCTCTCAGCTTTAACACTTTAGGGTTAATGTGCTACCCTCCCCAACAAAGGTCCTGATCCTATAGCCCTTCTACAGCACAATGGTCTTGTTTAAATCAATGGTGATAGAAATGTAGCCATGTTAGTCTGGGGTAGCTGAAGCAAAATGCAGGACTATGCAGCACTTTAAAGACTAACAAGATGGTTTATTAGATGATGAGCTTTCGTGGGCCAGACCCACTTCCTTAGATCAAATAGTGGAAGAAAATTGTCACAACCATATAAACCAAAGGATACAATTTAAAAAAATGAACACATATGAAAAGGACAAATCACATTTCAGAACAGGAGGGGGATGCAGGGGGAGGGAAAGGAAGGAAGGTAAGTGTCTGTGAATTGATGATATTAGAGGTGGGGAGAGTGGGATGTTTGTGAGTTAATGGTATTAGAGGTGATAATTGGGGAAGCTATCTTGGTAATGGGTAAGATAGTTCAAGTGTAAATCAATGTTAGTCTTGTACAATCAGTGAACTGTAGCGTCAGTTCCAGATTTATACAAATACAGGATGAATTAGGTTCCTTTGAAAATCCCAGCCTTTAAAATTTGTAGGGAATACAATCAGGCAAATTTGGGAAGAGAGCTGAAGGGACTCTGTTCATTTTGGGTCTGATCTACCCATCCCATGTGATTTAGTCTCTGCTCTAATTTAAACTCTTCTAATCGAAAATGCCTTGAAATAACACTAGGTGGATTTTCTGTCCTCACTGGACAATATATGTTTGCACAGAAATTCGGTCAATCCCCCTTCCTTCCTCCCCACCCCTCCCCCGTGTAAAAAATTTCTTTACAGTACCTGTTGGTTGAATGCTGAAGAATGAAGAGATGGTAGTTTGCTTGGTGCATGGCTGAGGTAAATTGATTGAAATATTACTATTATAGTTCTTCTCAATAAGTGGATTTGGCACGTATGAAGTTGGCTTGGATATGAGAGTCTGGATGGGGAGAGAAGTGCTAGAGTGAATTAAACCTGTGACATAAGTGACATAATTCCCCTCTCCTTGTTATGCCCTTTATTTCCTTTCAAGCAGTGTGGTACCACTGTGGAATGAAGTACCCTTCCCCCCCAAATAAGTCTCAAATCCTATCTCTTCACCATTAAATCCTTCCTTGCATTGCTAGTCTCTGTTAGGATACTCCCCACTGCCACACCTAAGACAATTTGGTGAAGGCTCCTTTTTAAAAAAAGGGAGAGGTAAAAACAAGCTAGGCTTCTTCCCCTGCCAATCTCTCCTGTTGCTATGGTAGCTCATCATCTGAGCTCTCTAACTTGGATCGTAAACTCCTTAGGGTAGAGACCCTCAAGCAGTAGGTTTAAGGGATGTACACGGCTATGACAACACAAACAGTATAGCTGTATTACCTGTACTTTGCGCTTCTTTAACTTTGCAGTGTCCAGCCAGATGCCACAAGTCTCAAGCTGCTCAGCATTGCTGCTTTTTCTTAAACGTTTCATGGCTGATCCTTTTTCAGTACCCAAACGAAGGAGCTGCTGCAACCTGAAATAAGGTAGGCCAGAGCATTGCCAGCGGTGTACCAGGCTATGAACAATTTCCAGCACAATGGTGGGACAGTTGATACAAACTGGCTCTGACACACCTTGGACAACTGATTTAATCTTTTGTACCTGATTTACCAAGGCATACGTGTGTACCTGCTTGGAAAGTGAGTGACCTGAACATGAAAAAGGAATTTTACAACAAGTGGAAACTGCCCCGTGGGTAGTGCAGCGGGAGTAGCTCCCACGGCCAAGTGCCACC
The DNA here is from genome assembly GCF_052426305.1 of Pelodiscus sinensis. NCBI lineage: Eukaryota > Metazoa > Chordata > Testudines > Trionychidae > Pelodiscus > Pelodiscus sinensis. The sequence goes on from NC_143077.1 coordinate 2,470,923, forward strand.
CCCTGGGGAAGCTGGGGACGAGCAAACCCAGGTGAGCCTAGAGAAAAGCAGCGAACAGGATACAAGGTTTACATCCCAGAGCTACTCACCTGGGGGCAGGTTCAGTCTTGAGATTGGGGGGGGGACGGGCTCCGAACAGACCCACAGCCCGAGCGTCGGGGACCACGGGGCTGGGGCAGCAAGGCAGGGCCTGCCGAGCTGGCAGGAGAGGGGAGCTCGCGGGGCAGGGCCCCTGTCCCTGGTGCTGTGAGAATGGGCTGGATAAGTCCCTGGCCCTTCCCCCACCCCCAATAGCACTGCAGCCCCAGGCTCCACCCCCAACACACTGCAGCCCCAGGCTCCACCCCCAACACACTGCAGCCCCAGGCTCCACCCCCAGGCACCACTGCAGCCCCAGGCTCCGCCCCCAGGCACCACTGCAGCCCCAGGCTCCGCCCCCAGCCCCGCCCCCAATAGCACTGCAGCCCCCAGCCCACTGCAGCCCCAGGCTCCGCCCCCCCAGCCCACTGCAGCCAGCTCCTACCTGCCCCCAAGCCCCGCCCCCGAGCGCTCTGCAAGTTGCTCCCCGCCAGGCGCGCGGCGCTGCTGGTGGCTCGAGCCCGCAGGGGGCCGCCCTGCACCCAGCGCGCGGCCGCCAACCGCCGCTCCCGCCTCAGCGCCTCACGAGCGGCGGGGGGCGGGGCCAGCCGGGACGGGAGCCAATCACAGTGGCCCCGCCGGGCGCCAGGCGCGCGCGGGTACCGCCCCTCCCCCTCTGGGCGCGGCTCGGCAACTTATGGCCCCGCCCCCTCCGCTTTCCGCCGCGCCCCCCCCCCGGCATTCACCATCCCCCCCGCTCGGCCCTGCCCCCTCAGGGCGGTTATAACCGGCAGCGGGCGCGGGGGGGGGACAGACCTGCGCGGGCAATGCAGCTGGGGGGGGGTTGTGAGCCAAAGCCCCCCCCAGCGTCTGGTCCGTTACCCTCTGCTGGGCCATCGCCCCCCCCGCAGCGTCCCGGGGGGGCAGAGCCCAGCCCCTGGCCACAGCGGGACCCCCCCAGCGCAGCCACCCAGCCAGGGACCGCGACACCGCCCCCCCCGGGAACCCATCCCAGCGCCCCCATGGAAATCCCACCCTGACCCCCCCACTGCCACTTGAGCCCCTTGCTCCCCCCCCCCCAGCGAGAGCAGCCTCCCTCTGCCCCCTGGGACCCCTCCAGGCTGCTTCCAACCCCCCCCCCCCCCCCCCCCCCCCCCGCCAAACAAGCCCAAAGCCAGGCCGGTCCCGCCGCACTTTTTTCCTTAAAACTATTTGACATTTTAAAAGTTTGTCAGACGCGGCCCTAGAACACCAGGCCGGGCCCGTCCCTGCGTATTTACGATTAGCAATCCCGAGGGGTTTGTGCAGCCTCTTGCAGTCTGGAAACAATCACACAGCGCGAACCGCCTGGCCGGTGTAAACCCGCAGCGCGTGCGTCCTCCGCTAGCTGAAACACAGCCCGTGCTGTTTGTCGCACACTGCACATGGTAGCCTGAGCTACAAAGTAGGGGACGTATTATCGTTCCTTGGACCACTGTCTGTTGGTGAGACAAACATCTGTGCGCCACAGAGCTGGTCTTGAGGTCTGGGAAAGGTAGCCTGTCTTTCCCAGAAGTGAAAAGCTCTGGAGAGCTTGAAAGCGTGTCCCTTTCACCAATAGAGGCTGCTGGTCCAATAGAAGATACTATCTCACCCTCTTTTTAAATGAGTAGTCCTGGGGGCATCTTAGAGCCTACCAAATGTAGAGGATCAAGAGCTTCTGTGGGTAAAACCCACTTCATCAGATCCTGGGACTAACATGCCTTCCACTACATTGCAAACAGGATAGATCAAAACAATGGCAAAAAAAAAAGCCCAATGCTGAATGTCACAAGCTTTTTATTTTGTACCCACCACACAAAACACAGGAGCTCCCAAACAACACCCTGAAAGTGTATGGGTCACACGCACCTGAGTGATACCCACATAAGTTCTATGGGCCTTACCAGGGCTTTGATTCCAGCCTGTCCAGGTTCCCTTATCAGTTCTGCTGCTCGGGCCTGGCAGGGGCTATTTGACAATCGAGTTTGTGGCCTTTGAACTGCTACCTTTGCCAAATGGTATGGCTTGCCAGTTTTCACATTTGCTGAGCACGCTGAGTATTACATGTTTGTAGCATGGTCACCACCGCAGACACTAGATGCTGCAATGGTGTTCTGACGGTAAAAGACCCGTCATGTAGCTGCTCTGAGGAAGTGGATTTTGCCCACAGAAGCTCATAATACTACATGTACATTTGTGTTAGTCTCTAAGGTGCTACAGGACTACGCCTTGTTTCTGCTTAAGACACGGTGGACAGAGCTTCCCAACTTGTTCAGGTATCAAGGTGAGTTTGCCAGACTGCAACCACCATTGTACTAGCTTGTGACCATTCCCCTCTCTTGCACCTGCAGCCAGCAACTTCTACTGCCTCCCTCCCTTCACCTGCCAACCAGTGCCCACTGTGCACTAAAGCTGGTGTGCTGCTGGTGCGTGACCGCAGCAAGACACAGCAAATGGAGAAGTGGGTGGTGCTAAAGCCCTGGGACCAGACACAGAAGCAGTTGGCCATAATGCAAAGGGCGGCTCGTTAGCCTAGTAATATGGTAATGTTTGACGTACAACCAGCAACCACTACAGGGAACTGCCAAGCTATGCCCATGGGAGAAGGCTCCAGCCATTGTTATAAAGCAACACTTACCCTAATGCGAACCCCAACCAGCCTGATACGGCCACTGTGTCAATGAAGGACCGTTCTTCATATGTTCTTAATCTTGAAGCACAATCTGCTCGTTACCTGCACTAATGGCTGGACCTTGCTCTGCACCCTGCAGGGCAAATGCAGGCAGAGATAAACCAAGCAGGTGGGCTCTGAAGTCAAGGAAAACATCCTAGCTTTGAGCTCAACAAGTCCCTTCCACCCCGGGTCCAGAGCTAGGGGCTATTATGAGACGCATCATGGCTGAGTTCAGCGAGAGGCTGACCATGACACCATCTGTGAGAGCGGCAGGCGTGCCGACCGGCACCGGAACAGCCACTCGGTACCACACAGGCTTGCACAGCTGGATACTAACGGCAAGTGGTGTTACCAAGGCAAGTCAGCCTCAGTAATGTAACTTATCACTGAATTTTTCTTACACTTCCGTCCTTCGGGGCTAAAAAAAACGGGGTCAGCATGCAGTGCCTTGGGCCAAGGCTGGAATGCACACATAAGAGCAGCAGGAAGGAAAGGCCTGCAACATAAACAATGACACACCAGTAACATCTGCTTCGAGAAGAGGAAGGAGGCTGGCGCCACAGAGCTCTTTGGCAGCAGACAAGCCTGCGTGCACAGAGGCTGCCTGCAGGACAGGAGAAGCATCAGTCTCTCAAAGGACAAGGAGACCCTCGGTGTTGAAATGAACAAAATAAGCAATGGGCTTAACTTGCAGGAGGGAGGTTTAGGTTGGACATTAGGAAAAACTTCCTGTCACGATGGGTACACACTGGAATAAATTGCCAAGGGAGGTTGTGGAATCTCCACCGCTGGAGATGTTTAAGAGCAGGTTGGACAGACACCAGTCAGGGATGAACTAGAATCGGTGCTGGGTCCGGCCGTGAGGGCAGGGGACTGGACTTGATGATCCCTTCCAGTTCCAGTTCTATGAGTCTACGAACATGATGACCTGGGAACATTCCACACCAAAGTCCAGCTCCTAACACCCGCAACATTGTGAGGATGTTTGAAACCTGCTTGCTCATTTGAGCAGGGCCGCCCTTACTCACAGGCAGGTTACACAGTTGCATAGGACACCCAAAAATTTGGGGTACCACTGGGTCTTACTGTCTACCCACCCACCTTTTCCTGTCCCTGTTCTGTGGCTCTGCTTCCTCCAGAGAGGATCTAGTGAACTTAAAAGTGACAACGCTTGCCAGCGCTAGTAGCAGCCACTGAACCTGTGGAGGAGCCATTCAAGTGTCACGTGCGTCTGCCATCCCCAAGCACAGACTGTCAGTTTCTCAATTTACTGTGTGGCTGTGTCTAGACTGGCAAGTTTTTCAACAAAAGCAGCTACTTTTGCAGAAAAACTTGCCAGCTGTCTACACTGGCCGCTTGAATTTCCGCAAGAACACTGACGATCTCATGTAAGAAATCAGTGCTTCTTGCAGAAATACTATGCTGCTCCCATTCAGGCAAAAGTCCTTTTGCGCAAAAGCTTTTGCACAAAAGGGCCAGTGTAGACAGCTCAGATTTGTTTTGCACAAAAAAGCCACAATCGCGAAAATGGCGATCGGGGCTTTTTTGCGCAAAAGCGCATCTAGATTGGCACGGACGCTTTTCCGCAAAAAGTGCTTTTGCGGCAAAGCGTCCGTGCCAATCTAGACGCTCTTTTCCGCAAATGCTGTTAATGGAAAACTTGCGGAAAATCATGCCAGTCTAGACGTAGCCGGTTAGTCGACAGGACCGCAGTTAAAAATTTGCTTTCAAATATTTCACACGTGTGTTGCTGATGCGTAAAAACAAAGCGCTAAAAACTCATTTTCACCCCCCTCAGCTGCCATTGAGCACAGTTTAATAGTACTAAGTAAGGCCCCATAAATCTTAAGGACGGCCCTGCATCTGGCCATTCCACCACCTTTATATTGAGCCCGATTAAGCTCAGACGAGGGGAAATCTGGATCCTGATTTTGATGGGCCTATTTCCAGTGGCAACCGGCTGAAGTTAAAACTGTACACGTTTGCTCCGCCCTCAGGGACTGCCGGGCCCTTCAGTGCAATGCAACCAATCCTGTGTGCTGCCCTGGGCCAAGCAGCTGAACTGCTGCTAGTGGGAAGATACAGTCCCCATCAGAGGAGACCCCACCTGCATGTGGCGCTGCAGCAGGTCTAGGGATGGAAGCTAGGCGCCTGGGAGACACTGCTCACATCTGTCGGAGCTTGTTCTTTGTGTTCCTCTAATAGCTCCTCCATGCCTCGCAAATTAACTCCTACAAGGAGGATTTCAGCAAAACAAACTCTGCTACCAGCAAGAAAAAATTGTGAAACTAAACCAAGATCCATCTCAGCCTGTCAGTAGAGGCTTGGCCATCATCTCAAAGCCAGGAGGACCAGACTGCTCGGGCGTCTTTCATAGTCCATTTTGGCTATTGACCTCTAGGCATTCTCTTCCCTCAGAGCCTGCCCTGAGTCTTGCCAAAGTGAAATGTAGCCCACGCGGTTACAAACCCATTTCCATGAGTGGTCTTCGGTGACCCATAAACCCTTCCCGACCATCGGTGGTAGGTCTTGCCCTTCACCCTGAACTGCCAATGCCAGGGCCCACCATGGACAGGAGCTGCTCCAGGGCTGGAGTAGGCCCGGTCCACGGTGGGCCTGGGCGTCCCTCCGGCAAGGGCTGCTCCGGCATGCCTCTGCCTGTGGCAGGAGGGGCCACTCCAGCCCCCTACTTGCCCCCCCTTTAACCAGTTAACCTGTTTACCAATACAGGCAGTCCCCGGGTTACGTACAAGATAGGGACTGTAGGTTTGTTCTTAAGTTGAATTTGTATGTAAGTCGGAACTGGTACATATTGTAGGGGAAACTCTAGCCAAACATTTCTCCAGAGCTCAGTTTTATTCTCCCACACCTCACTTCCCTCAATCCTTTATTCTCAAGCTGAGGTGTCTGCTGAGAAAAGCCGCTCCACGTCTCCCTGGTCTGCTGGGGGGAGGGAGGGGCGCTAGCTTTGCGTCTCCCTGGTCTGCTGGGGGGAAGCAGCTAGTGCGGGGTTGCCTCACCCCGTTTGTAAGTAGGGATCCGATGTAAGTCGGATCCATGTAACCCGGGAACTGCCTGTATATTTAACCGGGTAAACAGGGTTTTGCATCCCTAGTCGATTTTATATGGACTCATTGGAGATTAGGGTAGGAAGGAACCTCAGGAGGTAAGTAATAGAGTCCCAACTGCTGCTCAAAGCAGGACCAGCCCCAACTAAATCTTCCCAGGCAAAGCTTTGTCAGGCTGGGCCTTAAAAACCTCCAAAACAACACCATGATGTATGAAACATTTTAATAGTTTAAACAAACTAGAGATCCATCCAGAGCAAAGCTTCTCTAACATTCAATCGCAATCCTAGATCCCGACACACCCACTCCTTGGAGAAGTTCAGCTCCAGACCCCTTCCCATCTTTGGGAGGCACATGGGTGTTAGTCCATTGCCATTCTGACATGTTAAGGGTAGAGAAATCCTGGATCCCCACAACAAAGTAAAAATAATCTAAAATTCACACTACATTCTAAGGCTTTTTGTGTACCAATAGACTAGAAGAATCAAATATTTACATTCAGAAAATGCCGCCTCCCATGAAGACAAGCCTTAAGGAGAACTGAAGTCAGCCATTATTCAAGATCCATAGTGCCGGAGACAAGATGGCACAAAACTCCCTCACTTCGGATTTTGAGAACATAAAGGAACCCTCCAAATGGCTTGTGGGGGACCAGAGCGGACAAGGGCGTTCCTCTCCCCCAGAAGGGAGCAGCAGAGGAAAGATGCTCTGACACCGGTTCATTACACGATTCTCTAATGCTTTTTTAGCAGTTACAACGTGCCTTTCCGTTGGCAAAACACTTGGGCTACGTCTAGACTGGCATGATTTTCCGCAAATGCTTTTAACGGAAAACTTTTCCATTAAAAGCATTTGCGGAAAAGAGCGTCTAGATTGGCACGGATACTTTGCTGCAAAAGCACTTTTTGCGGAAAAGCGTCCATGGCCAATCTAGACGTGCTTTTCCACAAAAAAGCCCCGATTGCCATTTTCGCGATCGGGGCTTTTTTGTGGAAAATAAATCTGAGCTGTCTACACTGGCCCTTTTGCGCAAAAGGACTTTTGCCCGAACGGGAGCAGCATAGTATTTCCGCAAGAAGTACTGATTTCAGACAGTAGGAAGTCAGTGTTCTTGCAGAAATTCAAGCAGCCAGTGTTATCAGCAATTGCTTTTGCGGAAAAACTTGCCAGTCTAGACGCAGCCTTGATGCACAGTGAGCTGCCATAAGAGCAGGCAGCTGAGCCAGAGAAGTCCCTTGGGAGCTGCAGGGACTCGGTACTGCTCAGGATCAGCTCCTTGCTTACGTAAAAGGGGCAGAAAACGCACAGATGAAATTACTTTCAATACCAAGAGAAGGAGCATGTGGGTGTCGCACTCAGGAGTCACTAGTGTGGTGTCCTCACAGGTCTCCTGCTTCTCCAGTGATGGTCACCATTTTGCTGCATGTGTCCCTGCATTTGCTCCGGTTGGCTGTGTTGCCCATGCACAAATAGTCAACACAGCAGGCTCTGAGAGCGCCACCAAATCAGAAAGGCTCAAAGGCATTGGCTGGGTCTATTGTAGACGGGGGACGTCCTAGCTTCCCCAGACCAAAGGGCTGACACTTAGGCTAACACACATATGCCCATTACAATCGACCAACTCCGTCAGTACTAGGGATGAAACCTTACCCACCCCAGGCCAGCCCTTTGGGGCTCACTTTTACACACAGGTACAAACAAGTTACACATTACTCCTGACTTCCCACGTTGCCACCCTTTGATGTTACCTAGATCCCCCATTATGTTGTACGCAGGGGTTGATCACTGTCTAGCATGCTGCCAATTTAGCCCGTCCTGCTCCTGGGACAGTTTGTTCCTGTATTCTGTAGGGGGTGTGTGTACCAAGGTGTTCCTCCACAAAATGGTCTCTCATGACCCCTTTGGAATGAGCTCATGGCCTGTGCCTGGAGCCTCTTAGGCAGGCGTGTTTGTTTCTGTGATATTAGTCCTGTTCTTGCCAATGTCTGCGAGCAGGGCCTGCCTCTCGCTCACAGCTTCACTCTGCTTTATATTAGCAAAGGCTTGACCATTGCTGGCCAGGCCTCACATCCAGCCTGTGATACCTGGGCTGATGTTTCAGGCCCTCATCTTACTGCATCCCTCCGCTTTTTGTTCTGGCAGGGGAGGCTGTTTACTCACAGTCCTAGAAAAGCACACTGCATGGCCGGAAGGGACCCAGGGGGCTGAACACTGTGGCGATGTCTAGACTGGCACGATTTTCCGCAAATGCTTTTAACGGAAAAGTTTTCCATTAAAAGCATTTGCGGAACAGAGCGTCTAGATTGGCACGGACGCGTCTCCGTAAAAGCACTTTTGCGCAAAAGCATCCGTGGCCAATCTAGACGCGCTTTTGCGCAAAAATGGCGATTGGGGCTTTTTTGTGCAAAACAAATCTGAGCTGTCTACACTGGCCCACGGATGGTCCTGGACCACAGAGCCCAGGAACAGGGAGCTCTGGCGACGGGGCAAGGGCGGGGGGCAGGGGCGGAGACTCAGCTGGGATCCCTTGTGGAGGGGAGGGGGGCAGCGTGGTGGGGTGCTCCAGCCCCAGAGGCCAGGGAGCTCCAGATCAGCCACGCTGGAGCGCTGGTAGCAGCAACCACAGAGCTCTGACCCCAGCCATGGAGCCAGGTGGTTGCAGAGTTCTGTGGCCAGGGCTGGACCTCCACAGCTGCCTGGCTCTGCTGCTGGGGCGGGGGCCGGAGCTTCCCAGCCGCTGGAGTCGGGGGGGGGGGGGGGTCGGAGCTCTATGGCCGTGGAACTCCAGCCCCAGAGCTCCAGTCCTGACGGCAGCTGGAGAGCCCCGGGGCGCTGGGGCAGCGGTGGAGCAGGCTGGAGCCCTAGCCCAGTGGCCAGAGAGGTCCAGCCTGTATTAGGATATTTATATTGACCATCTGTATTATAATGGCTAGCAGGGTGAGTGTCTCAGGACACTGGCCTAGGCCTAGTGAGCGTGTGTCCCGCAGGAGCGTGTCTATGAGCAGCAATCTGGAGCAGTGACATTGCAAATGAGGCCCTTTCTATATGAATGGCTTGCAATTAGTTACTGTCCATTCCCGTTCTAGGCTGCCCTCACTGCTGGGCGTCACCCCCGGGAATTTTGCGGGGCAGGACACAGGAATGGCTAGCGTCTCTGCTCCCTTGGTGCAGTGCTACATGGACCTGCACTGGTGGGGGCACCCGAGGGAACTTTTAGGGGGTCAATGTATTGACAAGGCTTCCTGCTTTCCGAGCTCGCCTACAAATCCATCTCTATCCACTCCTCCGCCTCCTCGTTTCTAAGACACGCCTCCCCTCTCCTGACAGGGCCCAGTCGTCGCTGGCGCTTGTCTTATGTACTGGGAAGGGCAGGCCACCTGTCCGTCTCTGTGCCAGGAAAAGTGACTATAAAAGGTAGGGATGTATGGGAGTGGTCGACTACTCGCTGCCCCCCCTTGCTTCCTGTGTCAAAAGCCGGTTCCCCCCAGCACCGGCTCCGTGGTGCGGGGAGGGAGGTGGGGAGCACAGAAGGCAGAGCCGCAGCAGGGGTAGCTCCCGGGGCCGGCGTGAGCCAGCACTAAGCAGTCCTGGGTCATGCCAGCTCTGGGACGCTGCAGCTCTGCATTTCAAGGGTAGTAAGAGACTGCTTAGTCCCAGATCCTGCCACCCCTGGGAGCTACCCCCGCTGCGGCTCTGCAGCTTAAATGGCTCGACTCCTACTACATTTAAACAGTAGTGGGGGTAGCAAGCCCCCTCCCATCGACTAATTGAGTAGTCAATGGAAATTCCATCTCTTCTTGATTAGCTGATAAACTGCAATTTAACATCTCTAATAAAGGGCTCTGAGCAGAAAAAGGGTTTGTTTTGTTCCCTGGTTTGCGCCCTCGCGGCAAGTAAAGACAAGCTGGACTTGTTTTCTCTGCCTGAGGAATATGAGGAATATTAAGACTGGCCACAACTGGCTTTGCATGGAGACGCGCTGAGGAGCGCAGCTGAGCAAGTCACCGGTCTCAGCCCTTAGATTTCTGGGCCACCGGATGCATATTTAGCAAAGAGGGGCTTGCTCCCAGGTCTGAGTTGAGGCCTTTGAAAGGCAAGGCCTGCATTTCTAATGCAGAAAAGGAGCAGACACAGAAAACATTTTAAAAACATTTACACATGCACCTTTCCAGGCTCTGTGTGTGCATCATCAAACCCCAACGAGCACACACTCCCAGCCTCTCCCTTTGCGGCCCACTTAACAAGAGCAGGCTTCCAAGCACTCCCTCACCCCTGCACCCCAGGTTGTTAGAGTGGCATTCCCTCCAACAGCTGGAGCTGAGAGTGGGGAATTTCCCCTCCACAGCGTTCACTGTCCCTTGCAGTTCAGTTTGCACTTCACTTTGCTGGTCATGTAAGCGGCAGTGAGGAGGCAGCAGGCTCCCGTGAAGAGGCACATGGCAGAGAAATTGTGAGCGTGGTCACCGTGCAGGCTGGTGTAGATTTCCCGCCTTGACTCATAGTCCAGCACCACCGCCTGGACCTGGGCCAGGGTGCAGAGCACCAGGAACACGTGGAAGATCTGGTGTCCCTGCCCAAAGAGGTGACATTTTCCAGGAAACCATTTCTCCGGATAAGGGTAGGAGAAGAAGAAGGCGCTGATCAGGAAAAAGAGCACCTGGCACTTGTGATATAACAGGGCTGGATCCCCCTGCTCAGAGGGCTGAGCAGTGTACAGCCGGTGAATTACTGGGCTAATATCTAGCGCATATGCCAGACCCAAGGGCACTTCCTGACACAGGCGGCTCAGATGGCGAGGAACCTGGTGATATCGATATTTAGCATAACAGGAACCTGCACAGGATAACCAAGCCAGTAAAACAGCCCCAGGCATGTAAAAACCCATGATCCTGGAGTGCCAGTCTGGCTCAATGGTATAGTAGTAATGCACCAAGGCGCTGCTGTACTGGTAAATGGCGACGCCCACATAGTCCATGAAAAAGAAGCTATAGTGCCAGAACTCGGACTTGGCCTGCAGGAGGTGAGCCAGGGTGCTGAAGGTGAGGTAGGTGATAGAAGCCAGGACAATGATGAACAGGGGATGGGCATGAGGGTCGCTCACAAAATCCACCGTCTGGGAAAGCCGCCAGAATCGCAGCAGCAGGATCAGAGCAGCCACGAGGTGCGTCCAGACGTTGACCGCTTCGTTGTGCTGCTGGAAAAGCGTCAGGAAGTAATACGTCCAGGTGCGGTTGAGGGGCCTGTAGCCAGCGTGAATGTAGGGCTTCCAGAAGACCCTCGGCACCTCTGAGGTGCCCACAGTGCAGCGAGGAGAGGGGAAGGCACTGCCCAGAAGCCTGGGCACCTGCCAAAGCTGCTGCACATTAATGAAAAGGCGGTTAAGTTTTTCCGGGACAATGGTTGCCATGACAAGGAGACGGTACACTCAGCTGCTGCCAAGCGAGCAAACCTTCATGAAGAGAAGAAGGGAAAGTTTAGTTTGGGTGTAAAAGCAGCATTATTGGGGGCCAGCTTGTAGGGGTCATTTAGAAACAAATCTGATCAGCTCTGCGCACCAGGGCTGACATGCTACTAACATTCACAATAAATGCAGAATTAAAAGCAGCCTGGGGTGAGGGAAGTGGGGGGGGGCTTGTTCAGATTTCAAAACTATTGATTTACATTACAGCAGGGCCTCGAGGTCACAAGCAAGTTTGGCTCCTTTGGGTCAGGGGCTGGACCAGTGGTGGGCCCATGGGCCATGTACGCCTGCCGGGGCTCTGTGCGCAGCCTGCACGACAGTGCATTCTCCATTGCCCTTGCACAGGGTTGCCTGATTCTGCTGCTTCCACCCACACAGATTTTTTTCCTACCACTGTCACTAAAGTGACGCCCGTAAAGCCAGGGGAGGTGCAGGCGGCTTGCACACAGCACTGACGGTGAGAGCCAGGCACTCCCTCTGCAGTCAATCTCAGTGCTGCTGCCATTCAATCGGCACAGCCTGCACCTTCTAGGCGTGCAAGGGCAATGCGCAAAACTGCCCTGGCCTGGGAAACTGTCTTGGTTATGACAAGCCTGCGGCCCACGGAGATGAAGGAGGCCACGTGTGCGGCCCGCTCACTAGCCTGGGTTGCCCATTGCTGGGCTGGACAAACATACTGTTGCCGGCACAGCGTGCCCGAGGGAGGCAACAATACAATGAATCACAGAGCTTAAAAAGCAAAAATGGCAAGACACACAACAAGTGGGTGTGTGCGATGCAGATGGGCTCGCAACTAAATATACTAGGGGGTGCACAATTCTTGGGGTGTGACCACAGCATTAGCTAGCAAGATGTGTGGCCCAAGCCTCACCATCCTGGACACACTTGTAGCTCAATTATTTACCAACCCAAATTCTCCCCACCAATGGGCTGGATCAGCTGCATTCACTTCCTGTCCTAAACGCCTGCATGGTGTTACTGTGAGCTGTAAACGGTGGGTGTGCGCCCGCTCAGCAGGGGCTGCATGTTAGAGATGGGACAAGTGGGTACAGTTTGTCAAGTGCTTGAAGCCTTAGCTCAGTGTTTCTTAAGCTGTGTTCCGCGGTACAGCGGTGTGCCGCAAGGCAGGCGGAGTGTGCCATGGAGAACAACAGAATTCAAAATGGCTGCTCTTAAGGGGGCAGGTGACTTTTTTTTTTTTTGCTTTTTGTTCTAACTTTCCCATGACCCTTTTTTCTCAATAATTCCCTCCCTCCCCCCGAACTTTTTTTTTTTCCTCAACAAAAAAAAATCCTTGGTGTGCCTAATAAAAACAAATTATTGTTTGGTGTTCCTCGGTCTTAAAAAGTTTAAGAAACACTTGGCAGCTCTGAATTTTTCATGCGGCCTCATGGCCAAACACATTCGGTGGGAGCAAACTGTGACATATCTGCAAACAACTGTTTCAGAGGAGACAAAAACCAGACTCCTTGTCTCCTTTTCTACTGGCCTTGGAAGTGTATTAAGACGATCTTGTTCTAAGCAAGCACATTTAATAAAAACCTTGCCTACCCTAACTCTATTTGCTAACACCATATTTGAACAGCTCCAAGACTGGTTTGAACAGCATTAATCTTTCACTAGTGAGCTACTTACCACACAGCAGGAGCAAAGAAACAATAATGGCCTGGTAAAGTAGCTAGGAAAATACCAGTCTCATTTACATTCTGACTCAAGTACTCCTATGATCCTAAAGTCTATCAGTGTTGCACCTCTAGCAGTGTGCATCAGTGACAGAAGCTAAAACACACCCATGGCTGGATATCAGACTCATGGGCTGTGTCTAGACTGGCCAGTTTTTTCTGGAAAATCAGCCGCTTTTGGGGCTTTTTTGGGGAAAAGTGCTTCTAGATTGGCAGGACACTTTTCCGCAAAAAAGCCCCGATCGCGAAAAAGTGCTTTTGGCACGGACACTTTTCTGCAAAAAGTGCTTTTGCGGAAAAGCGTCCGTGCCAATCTAGACGCTCTGTTCCGAAAATGCTTTTAACGGAAAACTTTTGCGCAAGAGGAAGCATAGTATTTGCGCAAGATCACTGACAATCTTACATTAGATCGTCAGTGTTCTTGCGCAAATTCAAGTGACCAGTGTAGACAGCTGGCAAGTTTTTTTGCAAAAGCAACTGCTTTTGCGGAAAAACTTGCCAGTCTAGACGCAGCCCTAGTGTATAACCTGTAAATGCCCTTTTCAAAGCACACATAAACAGCTTATTTTAAATGTCATCCCCTCCATGGTTGCTTTTAACCCGGGACAGGCTCAGCAAAACTCAGTTCATTTGCTGGCTTATCTTCCATGTGCTCTGGCCACCAGACAGGGCTCAGTGTCACTAACTGCCCTGGAGTCACCTCCCTTGACTTTTTAATCTTATTTCTCAAAATTCTGGAAAATTTTTGTCAGACCAGCAAAAATGACCCCACACAGAGCCAGGCTCGTCTCCCAGCATCACCCCGCTACCGCCAGGATTCAGACTCACCAAGCGCAAGGGCCAAATTCTGCCCATGTAGCTCCCCTGGAGTCAATGGGCCTTTGCCCAGAACTGAGAGCCAACGCTAGCCCCCAGATACCCTGCTCCCATGATGTACCTTGTATTAGGGGCCTCCAAAGGGCTGGTTCTGAGACTTGCCTATAGGCTCTATAGGGGAAGGGTCGCCCCAGGAGTGCGCAGTCCCCGGGCTCCCCAGCAATCGCCTGGTACCCTGGGATCTGTAGGGATGAGGGTGCCCACATAGGGTATCCCTAGAGCTAAGTACTGGGGTCCCCTACACACTCCTACTGCGAAGGATGTGTCCCCTGCGGATCCCTGGGCTCCCAGACTCGGGGCTGGGCTCTAGAGGTGCCCGGCCCAAGGCAGTTCCTACGCTACTCCTGGCTCTCGGGGATCCCCAGTATCACGCGCTCCTGCCCCGACCCCCCTCCTGCCTCCCGATGCAGCCCCGCGCCCGTCCCGGCAGGTACCTGCAGACCGCGAATCCCCCGAGCCCGTCCGATGCTGCCGGCTCCGCCCCGGTCCAGTGAGCAGGAGAAGGGGCTACCCAGCCCGGCGGGGCCGCCTCCTCTCGGAGACCCGCCTCTGCAGCCCGGGGCCCGGCAGCTGCGCCATCTGGAGGCGATGGCGCGGCGCGGCGCGGCGCGGACGGGTGCGGGGGCAGAACCGGGCTGCGAGGCGCAGCTGAGGGTGGCAGGAGGGGGCTGCAGGGACCCCCTAGCCCGCAGCGCTCCCTTTCCCCGCTCGGGCGAACCGAGACTGGGCGTAAAGCTCGCAGCGATAGGCCCGGCCCTGCTAGAAAGCCGCGGGCTCACATCTGGCAGCCCCTGCCCAGGCGCAGCGCCATGAACGCGCGGTGCCCATTGCACTGACTGCGCAGCCGGCGCCTCTGGTCTCCAGCAGGCAGCTTCTAACGTCTGCGAGGGGCATTTGACCTTCCCGACCACACACTTCTCCCACCGCCAGCCCGGTTTGGAGCCTTCTGAAACCCTGGGGCGGCTCCCCCATTTCCCAGGCCAGCTAAGCGATCACCTACCGTGCCCAGCAGGGCCCTCTTCCAGTGGGGTGGCAAACTCCCCGCTGGCTGGACATTGTCTTTCGAAGGCAATACATGTCCGGGCACACTCGGGTAACTTTCACAGCCAGGTGTGCGGAGCCGCCCACCTGCCTTGTGTAACTTTCCAAATGGCACAGCGCGAAAGCAGCCGGGCGCTGCCCTCGGGCTATTTTCCTGCACATTCCTGCTTTAAAACAAGGGGGCTACGAGATTTGGCGCACAAATGTCTGTAAAGAAACTTCAGGCGACACAGGAGCTGACAAAGGTTGTTCTGTTGTTTTGTCTTCAAATTCTTCAGGGCTTGGAGTCAGTTTTACCAAACAGAGGTCGGGATCAATGCAGCATCAGACTGTTGTAAATCTTTTGGTCTGAATTTATCCCCAATTGGCCTCTCAGCATGAACTCTCCCTATTGCAGACCATTTCAGGACCATACCCACAGGCTGTGTCTAAACTGGAAAAACTTGCCAGCTGTCTACACTGGCTGCTTGAATTTCCACAAAAGCACTGACTTCCTACTGTAAGAAATCAGTGCTTCTTGCGGAAATACTATGCTGCTCCCGTTCGGGCAAAAGTCCTTTTGCGCAAAAGGGCCAGTGTAGACAGCTGAGATTTGTTTTGCGCAAAAAAGCCCCGATCGCAAAAATGGCGATCGGGGCTTTTTTGCGCAAAAGTGCGTCTAGATTGGCCACGGACGCTTTTCCGCAAAAAGTGCTTTTGTGGAAAAGCATCCGTGCCAATCTAGACGCTCTTTTCCGCAAATGCTTTAACGAAAAACTTTTCCATTAAAAGCATTTGCAGAAAATCACATCAGTCTAGACATAGCCAAACAGTTTGTCATGGACATTATTTTTGTGGGACTACTGATATTTGTCAGTTTCTGCAAGATCAGGATATTAGAAGTCCCCAGTAGATCTGCTTACCAGTTAAAACCATTAATGAAATGCCAGACCATCATAGACTCAGGTATGGTCTGGAGGATGTGAAAAGTGACCCACAGAGAATCTTTAAAAATTGGGCTTGTGCATCCTTTCTGCTTTTGTATCTACTATATGTTTGAGAGAGTCTGTCTGTGCATGTCTAAGAACTCCTAGGTAAGAGCTAGCCCCCACCTCCCCAATTCACTATAGCTTCCTCTTGTCATAATTTAAGGCAAGGGTAGGGAACCTTTTCCTAGTAGATTTTATGCACTCCAGCCCTGCAGTGGGATAACAGGGGGGCTGGAGCACCAGCATGGGCTCCTCAATGCTGGGGGCAAGGACTGAGCCTCAGGGGCCAGATCCAGACAGGCCAGGGGCCACATTTGGCCTCTGAGCCTGAGGTTTCCCACCCCGACTTAAAGCAAGGCCAGGGTATGGTTGTGCCAGGAAAATGGGATGTGCCTGGAATGGGATTGCTTCTCAGGAAACCAAACAGAAGAGAGCCAGAATCACCAGGCAGGTGAAAGGGGCTGGCTGGGGTGCGTCGCCCATCCTGTCCAGGACTGCCCCACTCCTAAGCCTCCCTTGAGGGACGGGGCCTAAAGCTCCCCCCAGATTTCTGGCGGCTCCCCTTCATCACTGTCAAAGAGCAAGGGGAAAGTGCAGTTTGGTTGGGATGTGCAGGGGGCAGATGAGCTGTGCACTTTGCTCTCCCTCTCAAGACAGGAAGAGCAAGAAGCTGGTATGAAGAAGGGTGTATGTATTGGTCCTCCTTCCTTTCTGTTCCCTCCCCCATCCTCCTCTTTACCTCACAATCCTGACTTCACAAACACACCAACCCCCTGCCCTGAGCCTCTCACCCCCCAACCCTTACTCCTGCACCTACATCCCCACCCCCTGCCCTGAACCCACCCCTACCTAAACACTCACCAATCCCCTGCCTTAAGCCCCCCCACTTAAATTTCTTACAGGTACTGTTTTAACACAACTGCTCCCCCCCCAACCTACGAAGGCTCAATACCACAGTACCTGTAAGAAATTTAAAAACTTAAAAAAAAAACAAATAGTCTAGCAGCATCTTAAAGACTAACAAAGCATGTAGATGGTATCATGAGCTTTTGTGGGCACAACCCATGAAAGTCCAGTCATCTGAAGTGGGTTGTGCCCACAAAAGCTCATGATATCATCTACATGCTTTGTTAGTCTTTAAGGTGCTGCTAGTCTATTCATTGTTTTTTAAGTTTTTTCAGTTACAGACTAATTCGGCTACCCCTCTGAAGCTTACGAAATTAAAGTTACTTTCACCCCTGGACTAGAACCAGAATATGAGCCAGAAAAATAGGATGAACCTGGAACAGGACTGCTTCTCAATAAACTTTACAGAAAACAGATACAATGCAGAAATTTGGAGTAGTGCTGTTTTAGCACAACTAAATCAATGCTTAAAGTTTTAAAACTCTTCCCAAACAGTTAAGAGCTAGGACCACCAAATTCAGTATGCTGATTCCCCTTATCATTGCTTTAAGTAATGTTAGGGTTTGGTTGTGCCATGAAAATGGAATGTGCCTGGATTGTGATTGCTTCTCATAACACCAAACAGAAGACAAAACCACCAAATTAAGTAGTCTTCAAAATTGACGTAAGTGAGCAAAAGCTGAAAGAGACTGAATCAAGATGACCTGGAAAAACAGGATGAACGTGCAATAGGATCACTTCTCAATTAACCTTACAGAAAGGAGATAAATGGAGACATCTGGAGTAATGCTCTTTTTTGGCACAGCTAAATCCATGTTTACGGTATGAAACATAGAAGAAAAAGTTATTGCAAACCACGTTGACTATAGCCCTTTTTTGTTAAAACATTGCAAATGATAAGAGTTACGGAATGAATAAAAAATACACTCAATGGAATTCCCATTTAATTTTTTTTTTTACCAAACAACAATTAAATGGAAACATTTTAACAATCCTTTTTTAAAGAAATCCAAAGTAAAGATTAATTTAATAAAAATAACACTATATTTAAAAAATGCAATGATTTAAAGTATGTACATTTTCCTTTCATTAAAAAAACAAAAAAAAACCCAAGCAATGCTGGGTAAATCTGCTAGTCATAAAATAAATGAATTGAATTGAAATATACCTATTTACATTTCAGTGTATAGAACATTATACACACATCATTGTACATTTTAAGTGTGTGCTGACTTTTCTAGCACTTTTTATGTAGCCTGTTGTAAAATTTGACATATCTAGATGAGTTGATGTACCACTGAAGATCAATGTGTACCATGTGCCCTTGGTTGAGAACCACTGTTTGGGAAATGACCAGAGATGATTCCTGCAATGTCTGCAAGTAGAGGATTTACCCACTGTTACTCAGCAAGGGCTAAGGGCAAGGAGTGGGATATGTATGTGCAGAAATCAGGGCAGGGGGCTCAGAGCAGGATATATGTACAGGAGTCAGGGCAGGGGGCTGGGAAATGGGGGGAAGCTCAGGGCAGAAATGCAGGGGGTACAGGAATTAGGGCAGGAGGATGGGTGTGTGGAGGGCTCAGGGCAAAGGACTGGTTGGGGGGGGGGGAGGGTCCCCACCAAGGTGGCCAGGCAACAGCTCCCGGGGCTGGCTGGGATGGCAGGGACTAAGCTATCCAATTCAATGCCCCTCAGAACCAGGACTGGTTAGAACAGCAGGGACTATGCTGACCAGCGTGCCACCCCCAGAAGTGGGGCAGTGGGAGCTACACTGCCTGGGCAGCAGTTCCCAGGGCCTGCCAAGCGCTATGCTGGCTGGCCAGTAGATCCCCAAGGCTGGCTGGGTCAGCACTGGCTCAGCAGTGGCTCCCCAGGGCTGGCCAGGTACAATGGCTGGCAACAGCCAGAGCCCTGTCCCCAGCCGGCCACTCTGCTCCTGGTGCCACTGCCTCCCAGTGATTGACAGCATGACTGTTGCTGCTCAAAAACCCCTGCCTTTACATTTGATTTGAAACAACTGAATTCCAGGCACATATGATTGGCCTGGCACAACCAAACCCTAAACTTGCTTTAAGTTATAACAGGAAGTTGCATACTAAATTTGGTGGTCCCAGCTTACCCTTTAGGAGTTCTTGAACAGACAGACTCATAGACAGACACTCTCAAACTTTTTAAAATACATAATAGACTAGCAGCCCCTGCTTGCTGCACTCAGCAACCCCCCTCTCATGCGGGGTAGGCAACCCCAGTTCTCCCCCCAGCCATACCACCCAACTCTTCTCTTCCCCTTGGCTATGCCAACCCGAGCCTTCTGTCCCTCCTCACTGCCCTCCCCTCCCAACCTCTCCCCCGGTGTGCTAGCCCAGGCCCATTCTCCCTCTCCCAGTCAGCTGTGCCAGTCCGGGCTCTTCCCCCCCCCCCCCCCATGCTCCCCCAGGCCAAGCCTTTTCTCACCCCCTGGGCATGACCCAATCCAACCCCCCTCTCCTGGCCCTGGCAAGGCCAACTCTCTCCCCACAGCCACCAGGGAGGAGGGAGGCTGCCCCACAGCAGCTGAGAACTGGGGAAAGGAGAGGGAAGAGGGGCTGCAGGATGCAGAATATGACATGACATCACTGTCATCCCACAGGAGATTTTTATATATATATATATATATATATATAGAAAGATAGCCCTCTGTTCTGGAGCAGGAGGAACAGTATCGAGTAGGACAAAGCCATTTACAAAGGAATATAGATCTTTGCTACTAGCTGCAGACCATGTGAGGCTCTGTGTCGTAGTAGAGCTCTATGCAATCCAGGAGTCTGCGATATGGATTACATCCCTTGATTCACAATTGGGCTTCAGAATCTGAGCTTCCATTTAAAAAAAAAATTAATGTTGTAGCATTTTTATTGCAAGTGTAACCCTGAAAACATGCAGAATAAAGGCTTAAATACATAGGGAAATAGTCTGCAGTACTATTCTGCACTGCACTCTTAGTGGCAGTGTAGACCCTATGTATCAACTCAAACACTTTGATCATGCACAGGGGTGAAAAAACACACAAGCGACAAGTTTTAGCACTGAAAAGCACCATATTGCTGGGAGCCATGCTCCTGGTGATAAAGCTACCACTGCTCGTTCACAGTGTGTGGGGAGGGAGTTTATCACCAGGAGAGCTTTTCCCTGGCAATAGAGTGACTACACTGCCCACCTCATAAACCAGGCAGTAGACATATCCTTATTCTGCACCAAGTGCCTTTATACAGTTTAGTTTAAACCACTTTGGGAGTGCAATAAACTGAATCTGCACAAAATTACTCAGTTTGGAATAAGAGGTTCACATTGGGAAGCAGTGTGGAATAGCTATCATGTTAGAAATTCACACCCTAGTTTATTTTGCAACAGCTTCCCTGTGTAGACAAGTCCTGGGACCTATGTGAATGCAGTGACCTCTTCCAGAGCCAGCAGACAACTTGTAACAATACCTGAGAGGTGTATCCCAGTTGTAACAGTCCCTGTCCACAGGTGGGGAGCTGCTCCTGTCTCTACAGGCTAAACGGTCACCTTCTTAATAGTTAAACCAATAAAAAAAAACACATCTGGTCTCAGTCTTTTCCTAAGCCATAATAATTCTAATATGGACCAAAGAATTATTAATTTGTATTTTCATAAATATCAAGGCCAAAAGGGAGCATGAAATCATCTAGTATTATCTCCTATGTGTTACAGGCAATGAAATGTTCTGTTTTTCCTGTAAAAAGCCCAGTAACTTGTGTTTGGCTAAAGCATAGCTTGTAGATGGGCATCTTCAGCTGCAGACATCAAGAGATGCAGAATCCACCTTCCCTTGGTAATTTGTTCCAAAGGTCAGGCCCACACTGTGAAAAAAGGTGTCTTCTTTCTAACAAGAATTTGTCCATTACTTCCCTTTTTCCCCTTACTGTGTTATCCTCAGTTCCTAGGTATCTCATGTTTTCATTCTCTTCTCAAATTCCTGTATAAGCCTTCTTCCAGCAGTCCCCTTCTAAAATAGAATGAGACTAGTTCAGCCATAGCCCCCTCATGTTGTGTTCAATTGGGATACTACAAGATCTGGTCATGCATGACCAGAACTTTAAATAGGTCTCCAGGGCACAGCTGGCAACCTACTGGAGGATGTAATGTTGACATTCCAGTTGGCAGTGCTCTTCACTCTTCCAGGCTGAGCTTTTCCCCTTGATTTTGTCACCTATGTGATGAATACTTTGGTATCCTCTCACTTTTTTCTCCCCACAAGAGTAGTGTAAGTCCAACAATTCTTTTCAGGAGAGATGCACTGTACTGGTAATTGCCAGACCTAGGGTTCATTTTTGACTGTTACATAATCTCAGTTAAGTCACTTCCCCTCTGCATCTTTACTGACTCCCCATTATTTGGTCCCTCCTCCAATGAGTAGATGCACCCTGCCACTTGGGCTAAATATACAGAATAGGTTTTTGAGCTGATCAGTTCTGACATAACTATTAGTATAACAGGTAGCAGCTAGGAATTCCAGTCATGGACCAGGGTCTCTTTTTGTTCTGCATTTATACAGCATCAAGCAGACAGTCCACATACATATTCTGTAAGGAGCTACAGAAACAAGGTTTAAACATTAACCACTCCCAGAAAACTGAAGTATCCTGGAATTCAGGTCAGCAATTAAAAAACCCTAAAGAACCCTGGGCCAGCCATCACTTGATAAACAGCAATTCTCATCACTACACAAATGTCACTTTCAACTGAATGGTACATTATTTTGAGGATATCATTTGCCCCATGATGTGTGTTCCCATAAAGTAGGGCTGTACTGAAGTAAATGTTGCAATAAAACTGAAGGGCAACAAAAGAAAAGGTGTCTAATTTTGAGGTCTGAGAGCTGTTTCAGAAGTGCTGACCACTCAAAATGCTAGCTGGTCAGGAGCAGTTAGTCTTCAGTGTTCCTGAAATTGAGCCATTAGGTGCCTCACATGATACCAGGGTCTCATCTTCCCCCAAGATTTACACAAGCTTCCGGGGCAACAGGCTAGGGTGTTCAAGCCATTCAAGTGGTATTTTGTATTTAGCTACAAATGTTCTCTGAAATAGATTATATCAGAAGTCCAAGTTACAAGATTTCCGTTTATGCTTGACATGAGTAGAATTCATTTTTAGAGATCATATGGTCCAGTAGCTATTTACCTAGACAACTAGCAGTTATTCCTTTACCTCAGTGAACAGACTCTTGTAGCCTACAGTCACAAGACTCCTCCTAGAGCAGGTTTTCCCAACCTATGGGTCGGGACCCAAATATGGATCTCCATTACATTTCAAAAGGGTCACCAAGTGTCTCCTCAGGTGGCTCTGCCTCCGCTCCTCCCCCATGTTTGAATTGTCTTGGGTCACCAAGTCTTCCTGAATTGTCAAGATGGGTCCCCACCTGGAAAGGTTGGGAACCACTCAAGTCTTTCACTTTGAACAAAGCTTACTGAGCTGAGTGTCAGTAAGTGCAGTGATGATCTTTCTCCCATTAGACTGGCTTGACTTGAGTTAATCAGCCAACAGTAAGATCAGACTAACACAGCTACCTCTATTACTTAGTAATTAAGGAAGTAGACTCAGACTATTTTGCAAGGATAGCAATAGGAGTTGGATGCTTAACTGTTCTTGGTACCTTGAAAAAAAAAAAACTCCCCCTTAAGCACCAACTACTGCTTTAGCTAGAATAAGTATGTTTTGCTCACAAAGTGTGACCCCTCTGAACTGGTAAGAGGTATAGATTGCACTTTACCATAGCAAATACTGGAAGTCTTGATAAGATGCCCATCTTTAAATTTAAGCCTCTTTGCCATTAGGTTAGGAAAGCAGATAACCCCAGCAAGAACAGTGTCTCAAGTCTGAAGTCACTATTTCCACTGAAGTCTCTCCATAAAGCTGCATGGTGACAGATAGCTCACTTAGTGTTTCCAGAAAAGTTGTTTTAAAACAAAGAAAAAGAGTCAGATTAGTCATGGGGTAACAAGGACATATTTGTTGAGTATCAACATCCAGAGGGAGGTGATTATGGATTGCTTAAACAAGAACAGTAACAGCTGACAACTGCTGAGCTGCCACAACAAGGCTCTTATTGTAAGATTAAAACAATGAAGACAGCTCTAGGGAAAAGGCTGCCATACAGTATATCTAGGAGCTGAGTGTAAGGAAAAGGAAAAAAGTGCTGTTTCAGGGTTCTCTCTAACGTTGAAAGGTGGTCTTATTTCAGTCATCTATTAAAAAAGTTTCAATTTTGGTATCATACTAGTTCCAGAAATAATTCACTTATGGTAATAGCACTGTGCAGCTTTATTAAGTCACTCAGTTACAGTAGTATCTTATAAGACTGGGACAAAGTCAGATTTTGAAGTGTAACAGATACTTAGCATGGAATTGTTACTACATATTCCTTTCACAAACATGTCTTACAGAGCTTATACAGTACTAGCCATCAGCCCAGTAGCAAGTGCACTGGAGTAGAAAAGGATGCAACAAGAAGATAGCTACACTGGAAAGACAACCACTTTAGAAAAAAAGTGAAACACGCAAGATCTCCCCTTTAGTCCCCAAAGCAAGTGTACAGTTTGGATCTAACTATACAGCTCTACATCAGTTTTCTAGAAATTCAACAAAACCCACTGGCCAATACAGTCTTTGGATATTTAGGGGAGGGGAAGAAAGTTATTTCCCAGAATGAAGTCAGTCACTTTCATTCTCACCAGGTTCTTTGCCTTCTTTGTTCTTCCGTACTTCTTCAATATGCTTGTCCTGAAGAAAGGAAAGGTAATTGAATGATTAGTTGTTTGAGCGAGTCTACTAAGACTCTGGGTTTGTAGCAGCACTGTCTACACTTCAGCTGCCAAACATTCACATCTGACCCCAATGGACAAGATGAATTATAGCATGCAGCACTGAGTTTTGAAGATCTGTTAACTTGCTTTCTTTCCTAAAGTGCATAAATTCCCTCCAGTCCCTCCTCCCAGAATTACTATAGGTCTGAAGGATGTAAGCTGTATAATCCTTAGTGTGGCGACTGACCAAAAGATACCCCCAGATGTCTATTTAGAAAGTTAACCAATTAATGACAGAGTGGGGTAACTAATACAAAACATACAAAAGTTCTTCCCCAGTGGCAATTGGAACTCTGCACCTACTTTCTCCCTCAAGCGCTCCAGTTTAGCAGCCATTTGTGCCTCTCTGTTTTCTTTGTTAGCTTCCATTTTGTGGGTCAGCTTCTCTTCTGCCATTTTGCTGAAGTTATTATTTTCTTCAATTGCTTTCTGAAGCACTTCTTTTTCATGCTCTCGTTTCTCAGCTAATTGCTTCAAGACTTCTGCTTCATGAGACTAACAAGATAGACCATGCATGTTTAGACACAAGACAGATGACAAGGTTGTCTCCAACGTAAACCAGTTTTACTGCCTATTGCATTTGAGATTGTATCTTAATGTGCAGGGCTCACCAAGCGGCGGCGAGCCCTGCTCGCCAGCCAGGCAGCTCTGCACATGCACAGATCGCTCTTCCAGGTTGTAATCTACTCGTCACAGGCAAGTAGATTACATTATTCGTTGAGCCCTGTTAATGTGCATCAGGCACAAATCCCTAGTACAGTCTCTACTTGTCTAGATTCCATCACAGCTGAGTACACAAGAAAAGAAATTCTTGCAGTTAGTGTAAGGGAATACTGCTGCCAAGTAGAATGGATTATTCTATCCTCAAGTCACTATGTTTTTGCATGAACCTATGGACAATAACTACTACACAAAAATCAGAGGTTATGTTTGTGTTAAGAGCCTTTGCATGTATGACCTAATTTATAAAATTTGCATGTATAATAATTACACATGTAAAGCTGTATCACAACAGCAGAGTGTTTCTCTGAATAACACTCTGATTTTTCTAATAACCAGATTTTTCTGGGAGGAGTTAAGACTTTACATATGGGCCTGTCTACACTGGCTGCAAGTTCTTGCGCAAGAACACTGACATTCTAATGTAAGAAATCAGTGCTTCTTGCGCAAGAAATCAGTGCTTCTTGCGCAAGAACTATGATGCTCCCGCTCAGGAAGAAGCCCTCTTGCGCAAGAGGCCGGTGTAGACAGGAAACATGAATTTCTTGCGCAAGAAAACCCGATGGTTAAAATGGCCACCAGAGCTTTCTTGCACAAGAAAGCGTCTACACTGGCACGGATGCTTTTGCGCAAAAGCACATGCCAGTGTAGACGCTCTTGCGCAAATACTCTAACACAAAAACTCTTGCGTTAAAGAGTATTTACGCAAAATCTTGCCAATGTAGACGTAGCCGTGAAGTATAAGATAGCACAACAACTATAGGGAAGACAACATGTCAGTTAATAAAAAGAATGCTACTTGTTGGTCTCAAGTTAAATGCCACTTCTCTCTCCCCCTCTGCCCCCTCCCCCCCAAAAAAAGGAAGTGAGGGGAGGAGGGAGCAGAGGGGGAGAGAGAAGGGCAGCCCTGAAAGGTCTCTAGGAATAAAAGAGAGATCTAAAAAATATATTTAACACAATTGAGTAAGCTTTAGAAGTTTCACTGCAAGCCATTTAACAAGCAAACATTCTTCTGCTCTTTTGCAGCAGTGATGGAATGTAGGTAACCAGCTGTTTGTCCAAATGAATGCTTCTATTAAGATTTAGTCCTGCAAGTTTATATTTATCAGAAAGGTTTGTGCATGTTTCAAATGAGCTTTACCTGACTGGCCCTTTTTAGTTGCTGTTACTTTGGATTTACCTTGCGTCTCTCTTCTGCAGCTTCCAACTTCTTCTTAATTTCTTCCAATGAAAGATCCTTTTTCTTTGGAGGGGAGAGGGGAAATTCTGGGACTGCTTCTTTTGAACGAGGACTGAGTATCAGCTCAAATGCCTGCCCAGAGGCACGCTTTTCCAGCTCCTTCACCTGAATATCTAAGAGAATGACAAGACACTGGTATTTTGAGCCAGTTTAAGCAATGACTTTTACTTCATTACACTGGATTCTTAGATTTAGATAATCCAGCTGTCGAATGGAGAGTTTAAAATTAACAGTTTAGCCTGTTTAAAGCAGCAGCATAGACCAACACCACATTTGTTTTTAAATTCACATAGCCCCTTCCACACAACACCCTAGTTCAGTGTTCCCCAAAGCGGTGCCCGCCGGGGCATTTGTGTGTGCCCGCCGACAACCTGGGCCGGCCCCGCCCCCAGCGCAAGACACACACCGGCGCCTGGTGCGCAGCGCTTGGGTGGCCCCAGCCCCAGGGCACATGGCGCCGGTCCCAGGCGGCGGCGCCGGGTCCATGGCACAAGGCGCTCGGGCGGCCCCGGGGCATATGCCGGCGCTGGGTGCGAGGGCATCCCCGCCCCTGGCGTGCCCCAGGACCCGCAGCCCCCACCCCTGGGCGCCCGGCACATGAGTGGTCCCGCCCCCGGGCACCTCTAAAGTTTGGGGACCACTGCCCTAGTTAGATAGGCAAATATCCTCATTTTGTAAATGGAGAACTGAGGGAAATAACTTGCCCAAAGTTCCACAGAAAGCTGTTGTTAAGTCAGGGATTGAACCCTGATCTCCCAAGTCCCAGTGCAGTGTTTTACTCAGCAGGACAGCACACAAATGGCTCCTAAAAATCCTGCAGAACTGACTTATCTGCTTATAGGACTTCAGGCATCACATCCACATTGTATAGTCACTTTCATCAAAGCAGATGGCTTTCAGTTCATCTACACATTATCTGCTAACAGACAAGGCTTTTCACGTACATTTAGTTTTCTAGCCCCTACACTGAGAGAATAGTATTTTGCTTATTTAAGCTCAAAGGGGGTAAAGGAACTTCCCTTTCATTCAAAATATTTACAAGTTACTAAAAAGATCTAACACAGGAATATTCAATAAAATGTTCTTAACATTACATACCAGAAGAAGCCATGACTAAGAAGGTAGGCACCAGAAACGTGCTCCAGGAAGACTCGGATCAGTTGAACCCCTAAGTAATTAATAATCATTAATTCTTTGAGTCAACAACCACAGCAGAATGCAACTCCCATTAAAATCACTTTGTACTGAATACTGAAGAGACATTAATTACCAACAAAACGACCCTTGGGATCCCTTTGAACTCTGATTTGTTTGTGGCAAATTTAGGCAATTGGAGAGGTTTCCATTATTTCAGGGACTCGGGGGCTCAGTTGAGCTCGGAGTACTTTCAGCCCTTTTTTGTGGCCTTTGCAATTTAGAAGTACAAAGTAAGTATTTAGTCCAGTAATTTCTTTGCCTCCACAAGAGGCTACTTATCCTGCTTTTTCAATAAAAAGTCAAACTGAGGAAGTTAATACACTTTAAAATGTCAAGGGTGGCCCAATAGACTTAAGGAAGTGGACTTTAATTTTTTCCTCTCTCTTTGTAACAACCATTCTCCTCTGATGAGACAAGAAGCTGTGAGCTTAAACTGCAGCAAGAGGTTCGGGTTGGACTTTAAGAAATACTTCCTAACTGTCAGGGTGGTTAAGCACTGGAATAACTGCCTAGCAATGTTGTGGAATCACTATCACTGAAGTTTAATAGCTGGTTAGGCAAACACTTGTCAGGGATGGCCTAGATGCTGGGCAAAATCCAACCCCCCCAGCTGTAAGTATTTGCACTCTACTAATCAGCCAGCAGCAGCTACACCATGTGTCCAACTGCCCCTCCTCGCTCCATCTTGCACTAAGCTGCACCCAGAACCTTCCTACTGTGCAGGATGAGAGGGAGAAGATAATAGGAGTGAAAAGCCGATGTCAGTGTCTTCTCCTAGTCCCTATACCCCATCTCTACAGACTAGGGGGTCAGGAAGAGGAACATATAGGAATGTTGCTTCAGTCTGAGATATAAATGGTGACCAAGATGAGTGTGTTGCAAAGAGGCATTTGCATTGTTCCTAACATTTCTCCAGCAGCCAGCGCTCTCACACCCCCCCAGACTCAATGGCACACACTCTCTGCTCTACATAGTGACTGTAAATATTGTGCCACACAACCTTGTGTCACACTGACAAATATACACAGTATCTCTCTAGCTCCCAGTTCTGCCTTTCCAGGGGCCTGGAGCCACTTTCTAGCTCCCAGTTCTGACTTTCCAGGGGCCTGGAGCCAATCCATCAGAACTTCCCAAAATACATGAAGTGGCCCACCCTGGTCTAGATGATGCTTGATTCTACCATTAGTGCAGGGGACTGGACAGCCCCTTGCATTTCCTTCCAGTTTTAGCATTCTATGCTTCTGTGAATGGATTCGGGAGTACAGCCTATTCAAAGTCCCAGATAATCGCACTGACAATGTAGACTCAGTCAACACAGCATTTAAAACTACAATGAAACAAAGACAGCTGTCCCTTGAGACCATTTGGTGTGCTTTTGCAGATAGGCCCAAATTTTCCTCATTTACATGCTATGGCTGGTACACATCTACTGAACAGAAACCAAGCTGTATTATAACATTCTTGGAGAATAACCATCTTGTAACACTTGGCTCTTAAAGCCATTTTCCATCCATAGATCTCAAAGCACTTTACAAGATGGACTGTACCATTATCCACAATTTAATGGGGGGCATGATGTACCCAGGAACCCAACAGAGCAGTATTAGAGTCAGGAACAGACTCAAATTTGAGTTCTAGCCCAGCATTCTAACCAGAGAATCCACTAGAGAGGGGCCAGTTATGGTAACAAGTGTCTCAGGACACAGACACGGATCCACTCCCACTCCCGATGCAGACTCTTGCTTGGGACGATATAGAAGCCCCTGGATGAAGAGCGCCATAAACGTACAGAATTATCACTGAACACTGAGCGCGGACTGCCAGATTAGGGGCGATGGGTTCTAAACCCCAGAAGCGGGGCGGGCTGCGCAGGTCGAGCGAGACGGCTAGGAGCGGCTGGCCTGTCGAAGAGGGAAGACGAGGAGCGGATCACCAGCTGCAGGAGCAGGGCCAGAGCCCGCAGGCGGAGCGGGGCTGAAAGCGGGCACGGCACAGCGCGTGGGGAGGCAGGGCCAGGAGTCGCCCACAGCCACTCAGAAGCGAGCGTGACGCAGGGATCCCTGCAAGCCCCGCCCCCTGCACGCGCGTTTCGAACCGCACCGAATTCAAACCGCTGGAGAGCGCGCGCAGGGGCTGCGGGGAGGGGGCGGGGCCAACGGCATCATCCGGGCACCTGGGCACCCCCTCCCCAGCTACCCCCTCCCGCCTGTTTCACCACATAGCAGCTCCCGCCTTCCGCGGTCCTGAGGCGCCAGCCGCGTGCCCCGGGGAGGCTCTTCCCCCCCCCCCCCACTCAGCCCCGCGAGCTGGGGCCCGGTTCCGCCAGTGCCTTGCCCGCCACCGCGCCGCGGCCCCGCCCGCTGGGCGCCGCCCCTTCGCCGCGAACAATGGCGGGGTCCTGTCAGCGGCAGGGCGGGGGGCGCGCACAACAGCCGCTGCCCGAGCCGGACCCCACGGCCCCTCCCGACTGGGGGGGGGGCGCTTCCCGCCGGGCGCCGCCCGAGCCCCACGCGGCGGAGACAATGGAGCCCGCCCCGCCCATTGTCTCCCGCAGCCCCGGCGCCTTTGTCAGGGGAGCGGCGCCTTCACTCCCCCCCCGCCCAAAGCCCCTCGCGGGCCCCGGCCGCCACCTCCCCGGAGCGCCACTCCCGTCCCGCCGCTTCGCCCCGAGCCTCTCCCGCGCGCCCCTGCCCCGCTCGCTCCCCACCTGCTCCGTCCGCGCCGCTGGCCACACTCCGCTCTTAACCGACCTGCCGCGCACAAAAGCGCCAAACAATGGCACGTGACCCGCCCCGCCCCTCCCCCATTGGCCGAGAGCGGCGGCACGTGCCGCCCCGCGGGAGGGGCTGAAGGGGGGGGACTCACGGGCCCCCTTCGCCTGGTGCACGCTGGGATCTGTAGTCCACAAAAGGGGGCGTGAGGGGGTCGACGGGGGGGGCCCGGCGCGGACGAAGCTGCCGGGGGCGCCAGGGGTGGGGGGGCCAGGACGGCAGGGTCTACCCCTCCCCTCGCCCACGCGCGGCGACGCGCGCCCCCGGCCCTGCCCGTCGGCCCCACGTGTGCAAGGGGGGAGCGGGACTCCCTTTGTCTCTTGCCGGTGCCCCGCCCGCCCGCAGGGGCCAGGGCGACGGAGGCTGCCCCGAGGGGCTCGGCCCAGCGCTGGGTCCCCTCCGCAGAGCCGGCTCCTGCGCCGCCGGGACACGCCCGGGGAGAGGCCAGGCGCGGGCTAATTCTTCCACGTGCCAGGCCACAGCGGCGCCTGTTCCTCCCGTGCGAGCGGATCGGGGCAGAGAGAGCGGAGTGACCCCCCCATCACACAAACAACACCCCCCAACACACCCAACCCCCATCACAAACACAACACCCCCAACTCCCTCCCAACACACCCAGCACCTCCACCCCATCACAAACATCCAACTCCCTCCCAACACACACACCCAGCACCCCAACACACCCAACCCCCATCACAAACACAACACCCCCATCTCCCTCCCAACACACACCCAGCACCCCCAACCCCATCACAAACATCCAACTCCCTCCCAACACCTCCCCAACCTCCTGTCACACACTTCCATCACCCCAATTCCCTCCCTACACCCCCCAACAGACCCCCTACCTCCCAACTCACACAACACACACACCCAGCATACCCCCAACTCCCTCCCAACACACACACACAACACCCCAGCTTACTGCCTGCAAGTGCCGAGCGGCAGCAGAACAGAGAGCAGCTTGTAGCTTTGGTCCAAGGGACGCAGCCTGCCTTGCTGACGTCCCCCAAGCGCCACAGCCCAGCCTGCCCGGGGGCGGGATATCACGGGGGAAAAGAGCAGAGTGCTCCTTCCACTGAGGCTTGTCACAGACAGCGTTACTCTGGGCAGCGGCTCCACTGGAAGCCCCTGCAGCCTCGCCGCTAGCCTCAACCCCCATCCAGAAGGCTCGTTTCACACGCACCTGTGAACTGCTTCAGAGCCCCCACCCCTTTGTGCTAGGCAGGGGTAGATTATGAATAATTCTGGTTCTGATATTGCATTACTAAGCATAATTCCCGGGCGAACTTTGAATGAAGGGGCTGGGGTTTTCATGTGTTCTTTCACAATTATTTCCATTTGATTCCCTCGGTAATTTTTGTGATCCACTCATTTAAATTGCATCAAAAGTCAACAGGCAGGAGCGGTAAATGACCTGGGAAGAGCAGCCTTAATGTGTTGCGAGCCTAGCTCTTTGTTTCAAAGGCTTTGTACCTGAAGTCTTGAAATAAGAGGTTTCATTAAAAGGAGATCCACCCCTGTTGTGCATACTTTAAAAAACAAGGATTTTACACACAAAATCCTACCTTAAGGAAGGTTAATATTGTGACAGAAAACTATAAAGCTTTCAAAGCAATGATTATTTTAAACGCTTGCTCTGGTTTTCTTGCTGATCTAACGTCTATTTCCATGGAAACAGCATCCTGTGGCAGAACTGTTAGAACTAGGTTTCAGCTGGATCCGCTAGCTCAACACAGCAAGAGCCGTTTGTAAGCAGCATTTTAGAGCCGATGTTAAGAACTAGTGGCTAGTGCAATGTTAAACAGAGAGCCATCTGCTTGACCAGTTCGTAAGTAAAGGACCTAAGTATTCTTGTGAAAAATAGCTCCGGTGCTGCTCCAGCTACAGGGTGCATCCTATGTGAACAAGCCCGCTACAGGTTAGTGAGAAACAGGAGCCAAGGGGTCTAGTTGTAATCTCTCTCTCAGGCTATGATTACACTGCTTTAAATGTTGTTTGGAAACTGAACCTGCTGAAAAGCATCATTCCTAAGTCAAGGGTTCTTTTTTTCTTATACAGTTATTATTATCCATGTGATTTCAACAGTTTGTTAGGTGCCTGTTTGTATTTTAAAGCCTTTTAGGAAAAAAGAGAGCGTAAAAGTCTCAGAGGGGGTCACCCTGTTAGTCTGTAACTTTAGAAATGAGTAGCCCTGTGGCACCTTAGAGACTAATAAATTATTTATTTAGTATCATGAGCTTTCGTGGGCAAAACCCATTTCCTCAGATGAGCTTGTCATGGGGTGATCTCAAGAGTCAGACTAATTTCCTGGGGTTGTGGGGGGAAGAGAGGTTGATTGCAATTCCTGCCACTTCCAGGTGCCAGGACCTCCACAGAGACATGAAGAAATATAATCAGTACTTCCTGCAAAAGGGAGAGGGACTGGAATCCTGTGACCCGTCATGGGGCTAGACTCTATACATCTTGGCTTGTTTGACCCTTGTTAAGAACTAAAAACAAAAGAAGGCCTGAATCCAATATTATCTCTGAGACTAAGATCTTTTCCCCATATAACCTGTACAATTTAGAGGCAGCATGGTACACTGGCTAGGGCCCAGTTCTACCTACTTTCTTTTGTGTCATCTTGGGCAAATGACTTCAGCTCTCTTCCCCTGCCAATCCTTTGTCTGCTTTGTTTTACTCTCTTTAGGCTAGGGCTGTCTAACTATGGGTGTGCATAGAGAAGCAACACAGTGGATCTCTCAGGGAAAATGGAGTACATGAAAATCAAACAATTTACACTGCACCACTGTTTCTAGGCATTGTTTGTGGGAGACCTAGCAGATTTCCTTTGAGTGCAAAAGCCCAGCAGCTTTTGGTAGCAGGCTTCTTTGCAAATAAGAACAATCTTTCCATTTATTTCAGGCTTTCCCAAACGTTCACATTTTGGAAGAGAAATTTCAGTATGAAAATCAGTTATAGTGTTTACAGTATAGCCACCAAAATTCAGGGCCTAAGAGTAAATATGCTATTTCAAACCTAACCTTACCCAAACCAGGTAACCAATACGTGCATCTTGGCAGAAAGAAAGGACAATGGTCCAGCCTGAGGCGGACACTGCAGAATACAGAAAGGTGGCCATGGCCTTGTTTTTTAAACTGGGGATTTCAGCAGTTGGTGGCTAGGAACCAAGGTCACGCCATAGAGAGCTGCACCTACTTGAAAGCAAGCTCAATTCCATTTGTACATATCAAAGCTTTCCTCGCTTGATTTAGGTCTTTATCCCAGTGCAGCTACAGCTGTAACTGGTCACCAACTGCAGAAACAGGGGTTAATCTCCAGGATAAATCAGCAGTAAGTCCTTCCGATGTTTATTGATCACCCCCAGCTCTCATTGACTTCAATGGAAACAGGCTTTTTGTCTTCCAGGGGGCTTGAGGGTGTGCAGCACCATTCAGGTTCAGGCCTTCAGTGAATCAGTGTTGAGACCTCTCAGGACTTGCACGTTCTCCATCAATCAGCCTGGGAAGTATAAATCCCCAAGGGACTAGATTTTCAAAGAGGCACATAGGCAGTTAGTGAGATTTTCAAAAGCACCTGAATCCCGTTGAAATCACCGTGCTGTGTGACCGTTGACTTCAACTTGAAAATGGACACAATTACACTTACCGCCTCCACAGGGTCAATTAATGCTAGTAAAGCACTTGGAGATCCTTGAATTACAATATACAAAATAGTCTTGCAGCACCTTAGAGACTAACAACATTTGTGGATGGTATCATGCATGAGCTTTCGTGGGCACAACCCACGTCTTCAGGTGAGCCCACAAAAGCTCATGATACCATTTACAAATTTTGTTAGTCGCTAAAGTGCTGCTAGACTATTTGTTATTTTTTAATTTTTTTCAGTTACAGACTAACCCGGCTACCCCTCTGAAATTTCTGAATATACAAAGTATTATTTATGTGAGAAGTGACATGTGAGCTGTCTTTTGAGGCAAATTACTTGGGAACTGCTTTGGAAGCAATAATAATATTTAGTATCTATTATCCAAGGATCTCAAAGCACTTTTAAAAAGCAAGGTAAATATCGGGTCCCCATATAAAGAAACTGAGAGGTTGAGTGACTTGCTCAAGGAGCACATCACATCAGTGGCAGACTTGGAAAATAATTCAGGTCTTCTGATTCTCAGTCCTGTACCTTGGCCTCTGGACAGACATTGCTGCCCCGCCTCAAAAATTATCTGAACGCATAAAAAGACGGTTACAAATTCAGATTTTTCCTTTAAATGGTGGCTGCTATTTGTACTCTCAGATGTTTCCAGGTCTCAGTCAGAGAACTGTTTGTTCATGGAATTAGGACTCGAAGTAATCAGATTTAGCATGAAGATTAAAGATGCTTCTGTGATGTACTTATCAAAACACCCCACAAAGAGACTGACATAATTAGGTGACAACTCAGCCTACAGCAGTGCCTTTAAGTTGCCAGAACATTTAATCTCCAGCAAGAAAATGTGCTTTTTGAGTACTAAATGGTCATCCTTACAATGTCCATGGTAGATGGACTGACAGATATTTGACTTGTTATGCAGAGAAAGCCTTTGTAAGTAACAACAGCAAATATTTTCTACATCAGACATATTGGTAGCAAAATCTCTGCGCTAGGAATGTTGTCGCAATCTACTGTATTATTATCGCTGGCCTTAAGATGATCACCTGTGTTTTTTAATATGATGGCCTCTCAGGTAAGACACAGGACCTAAAAGAGAGCCAGCACCCAAACCTAGAGAGAGGCAAAGTCTTCTAGTGGCTAGAGTAGGGGACTGAAGTCAGGGGGTTGTTCCCAGTTCTGTTGCTGATTTGCTGTGTTGACCTCAAGCAATTCACTTTGGCTTGGCTCAGCCTGACTTTCATTAAAATCAACAGAAATTAGGCTCCTAAATATAATCCTCCCCTTGCCTCAGTTCTTCCTGTGCCCCATTGGGACAAAGGTTATAATCCTACTTACCTAGGGTAGCTCACAAGCATGTCCATAGAGTTAATGTTTGTAAAGAACATTGAGATCTTCTGCTCACACACATTCCAGCCCATCATCATGCACCAGACAAAGCAATCAAGGAATCTGCAGAATTTGCCAAAAACTGAGAATAAACATGACTTTCAAAGCATGGTTTCTTCTCAATGAGAGCTCTTCAATGACTGAAGCAGAAATAGTTGGAACCAACTGATATACGCTAAACCAGGATCTAGACTCTTATGTATGTATTATTATTAAGTTATTGCTTTCCTCTTTTTAGGCTATTTGGTATCTTTATGCTGAAAACCTGAGTTCTAGTAACTGAATACTTTCCTTAGGATTGAATTTTGCTTTGGGCAGTACTCTTGGGTGGGTTCCTATGGATAAAGCAGTAGCTGGGGAGTTAGGGTCCTTTTCCCAGTGCATGCCTGTTGGAAACTCACAAACCCTCTCTGTGCTTCTCCTTACTCCCCACTAAAACAAGAAAAGCAATGGCATGTCAAGTTAGAGGATGACTGTGTCTGTGACAAGATATCTAAATGCAAAAGCATTATTCGTTGTTATTATATATGGACACTATGGTCCTGAAATTCTTACCCTTCATAAAAAAAATCAATCACATGACAGATGTTGCTGAATGCAGTGCTGAAAGGTGTTCAGATGCTATGCAAGGTGGTGTAAAAATCAATATAAAACAGAATAGAAAAATACATGTAGGGTTATATTAAAACACTCCTGCTTTTTCAAATATGTTCTGGTCCACATTAGTGGCTACTGGCAGAATGTCCTTGGATGTGAT
Source organism: Pelodiscus sinensis (assembly GCF_052426305.1). Classification (NCBI taxonomy): domain Eukaryota; kingdom Metazoa; phylum Chordata; order Testudines; family Trionychidae; genus Pelodiscus; species Pelodiscus sinensis. Next base: position 2,506,289 of record NC_143077.1, read on the forward strand.
ATAGTTAGGGTAGTTTCCTGCTTGTTCTCCCGCACACCTTAAGTCTGTCTGACTTCTATGGTTTTCTCTCTGAAGAAATTCAGACCCACCACACAACTCCTAGGTAATTGGCCTCTATGCTTGGGGGATGGCGAATGATGCAATTCACTTCCCACCCTGTAGGCAACTCTTCTAGCCCAGCTATGCCAATCTACATTGGTTTCTCCATACTCACAGATTCTGTGGTTCCACCCCTCCTCAACCATTATGTGCTGGCCAATGCAAAAGCGGCACAAAGATTCCCCTCCACTGAGTACATGCAGTACAGGGAAAGGGCCCCCTTCCCTTTCTTGGCTATACCCCTTGTAATCCTGGTCCTGATCTTAAGTACTGCAGTGTGCAGAGACTTGCATCAACTCTCTGCACCTTGGCTGAATTTCATCCTGCACACTTTGCCTGTGAAGTGAGCCGGCCCTCAAATAACCAAATGCTGAACGCTCAGACATGACCACCCGGCTTGCAGTGCTCTTTAAATAACTGAGCAGCAGGAAGGGAAGCCAGGAGATGTAGGTTTTTTGTGAGCTCACTTGAGGTGCACTAATTAGATTTCAAGAGTGTCCGAGTCAAACCCTTCACTTGGGATACAGCACAAGAGACAATGTGAATTTGACAATGCACAGAATAGCAATGCTTACAGATACCATAAAATATTCAACAGAGAAAGAAGGTTCCTGTAAGTCATTTGTTCTGGCTCTTTGAAAATGAAATGAAATGAAATAAAGAGGTTGGGTGTGGCACTAATTCTTTTTTAGTCCCTAATTAGGCTCTGGGATTCAAAAGATGAGTTCAGATATAGACTGCAGCTCGGCAAAACCCATTGTATTATTGATCTCTTCTCCCCATGATACCCCTAAAAATATCGCCTTCCTTTCAAGACAGAAATTTACCTTGCAATAATGGAAGGAGTTCTCAGATGAAAACCCTTTTAAAGGTGCATTCCTCGTAACGTAAGATCATTCACACTATCGATCTGAAATGGCAAAAAAGACCCCAAACTGAGTCTACTCCAATTAAAGTCCATGGCAAAACTCCCAGGCCCCAGGTTATCAAAGCTAGTTTGCCTGCAAAATTGGTGGGCAACCAATTGGTAATACAAGTTTTTTTAAACCTAAAGATCTGTGACACGGGTAGCGACGAGTCTGACTTGATCAAAGCAGACAAGATGAGGTGAAACTTGGGCCGATGGGAGAGCTGTAAAAACAAGCCTTTATGTAACCTGAACACCCAGATGCTGCCACATTATGGCTGGGCGGGAGAAATAGAAAGTGAAGTTATTTTTAGTGCATTGCATTAGCAGCAAAGAGCCTATTCATGGACCCCTATCATGCTAGGTGCTGTACAATCACAAGACTAAAAAGTTGGAATTGCCCCTCAGAGCTTGGCCATCTTTGTAAATTGATTAGAAGGTGGCTATAGAATCACAGAACACTAGAACTGGAAGGGACCTTGAGAGGTCATCAAATCCAGTCCCCTGCCCTCACAGCAGGACCAAGCTCTAAAGAAGGGTAAAACAGGAAGTCTGTTTTCATTGCCCTGATATAGAATAAACAAATATCACAGCTTATAGAAAGTATATTTGATCTTTAAAATGCATTCTAGTGTAACACTGTAAAGTGTTTTAAATAGGATTTAATTATTTAAATGTCATTTTAAAATATAGTAAATTTCTCTCTCATTCTTACCAAAAATTCTCTCAATTTTTCAGTCTGTGGGTTGACTGCATTCAAAATCCTAACTATAATTATTTAAAATAAGTCTGGAAACAATACATCCAGCTCAATTTGTTTATTATTAAATTGCACTTTTTAAAATTGATCATTTTAATAGATCAATGCAAAATTAAACACAGTAGTCCACAAATGACAAATGCAAGCTTAGGCAAGGAGCAATCTCACATCTGGAGGTCTTTACCTAGCAGATAGAAGTGTTACATGGACTACATCAGGATACTGCTCCTGTACATTCGTATAAATATCCAGAAAGGCATTTACGTGGTTCATGCTGTGCCTTACAGAGAGTGATCCTTTCTCATAAAAAATAGACACAACCTATAACATTTACATCAGGTTCTGCCTCCAACATACAAACATTTTAAGATGAACCCCAAACCTTGCTAGTTGCATTCAACGGGGCACCACATAGAATTGAATGTGTTCTGTGCTTTGCAGAATCAGGCCCATAATTAATGGGGGGTTTCTGTGAATCTGAAGGAAGCTTTTTCTTTAAAAAAAAAAAAAAATCGTTCTTTGTCAAGTACTCGCAGCTGGTGTTTACATATCACAATACAAGAAAGGTGAAATGGGGAAGTCAGGCTTCATTGCCCTAATAGAGAATAATTAAACAGCACAGCTTGTGGAAAGTACATGTGATCTTTAAAATGCTTTCTCTTGTAACCCTCTGTCCTCTGCTACAGTAATCAACAGCACTGAAATCGTGGGTGCCCACAGCGCAGGGGATGCCAAGGTGCCAGGCTGCCTACTCCCAGTGCCCCCGGGCCCAGAAGGCTGGTTTCTCTTAGGGACTGAAAGCCACACGGGCAGCCCGTTGGTCAATCCCAGTCCGATCCGCCTGTGAGGCCCTGGCAATGGCTGTCACGGCCATCCCTGCTCCTCCAGCAGCTGCTGCCTGTCTGTCTCTATAGCAACTGGGGCAAAGGCCCCATCCCCTGGGGCCTGGGCCTAGGTCTCAACCCCCACCCCTCTCTGCGGCGGGAGGCCGAGGCGCCCCGGCGTGGCGGTCAGTCGCCAGCGGCAGATGGCCGTGAGCCGGTCGCGTGGCGAGTGCCCGATGGCGTTTCCATTCCAAAAGGATAATTAAGACCCAATTCACTTCCCCTCTGGCCGCTCAGCCCCGTTCAGAGATCCCCTCACTGGCCTGTACAAGGCTGCTGTGCCCAGGAATAAAGTGACTGTCATTCACCACCCCTCCCCGCTGCCTCCCATCTGCAAGGACGGGGAGGGGCAGAGGAGAGCAAAGGCAGGGTCACAGAGCAGCTCCCCACCCGGTGAGCAAATGGGCAGCCAGAGAAAGCGGCCAGGTGGGGAAGACAATCTGGCAGGGGCTTAGCAGCGGGGGCTGCACCTCCTGTGACTGCAGGCGCCTGACGGCTCACGCTGTGTGCGTCGGGCTGAGACGAAGCCAAGATTTCCCGGCGCCTAGCCCAGGCGCCTCCAACCTTTTCAAGCACGAGATCGCTTTTCGAGTGTAAGTCAGTCTGGGATCTACCTCAAACCCAAATATCCCTGCCCCGCCCCTTCTCCGAGCCCCTGCCCCTGCCCCACCTCTTTGCTGAGGCCCTGCCCTGCTTACTCTGGGAAGACGGGGTACAGGGGAGGGGGACAGAGTGACATCAGCACCCCCCTGCCTCTGTCTCCCCGACTCTGCACAAGCAGGAGGCTCCCAGAGGGCAGCTCTGAGGCTCTGGGCATGAATAGCAGGGCAGGTGAGGAGGAACAGTTGAGGTGCTGGTACCTGATAGCTTCTCAGCCAAACCAGTCAGGATCACCTGTCAGAGGCTCCAAGATCGACCGGTAGACCCTGATCTACTGGTTGGTGACCACTGACCTAGACCGCAGGGAGAGCTGTGGAGCAGGCAATGGACTCGGTGCATGCCTCCGAAAATGGGGGAAATCTGGACAGTTAAAAACCGTGGTTCCGGGCAGCGTTCTTTCGTGGGAAGACACTAGACAGGGCCCCTAGAGAGCTGGGTTCCCTTCCCAGCTGTCACCACCCTGCTGTGTGTGACTCCAGGCAAGTCATTTAATCTCTCTGCATCTGCCTCCCCTCCCAACCGCCCTCTCTCTTGCCTATTTCAGCTCCAGGGAAGGGTCTCTCTTACACTGTGCATGCAAGCGCCTAGCACAGTGGCGCATTAATCCCAAATGAGGCCTCTCGGCCTCCTGTAAGACTAACAAATAAATAAATAAATAGCGCAATAAAGTAAAATAAAATAATAATAACAATAAACGTGTGAGGATTATTTTAGACCCAGCAGATCCTCCGAAACATTAAGAAATCCTTCTCACCCTTCAGATTCTGAAGTCAGGGCCTGGTGCCCTGCTGGCTCCATTGCCACGGCCACCAAACTTGGGCCCTGGAGGCTGAAAAGATGGAGTGAATTTCACAGCTCTGAGAATTCTCCTGGGATAGCAGCCCTGGGGACAGAGGCTAAGTGCACGGCAGCTGATTGTAGCTGCTATGACACTATATTGCAAAAAAACATGTACATCACTGGATGGGATCTATGTTGCCCACCTGTGTGTCATAGGACTTTTACTGCTTAGCACTTAGGGAGATTCTCCTTTAACAAGTGATAGAACCTTGTGCTTTTGGGGCTGGAAGAAGGATCTGAGTTCTAGTCCCTGGTGATGTCGTGATATTCCAAATGTCCAGGGTGAGAACTGGGACGCCCAAACAATAGATGACCATGAATTTGATACATATATTGATAAAACTAGATTTTCTCTTACCTTCACCTCTGTGTGTGACTTTCCAAAGCTCTGTGGTAAAAATCAGTACAAATCCCAGTTTACAGTCATCATTAGAGAGAGAGCAAGGAATTCTGTGCTAGGAAGTTCTGCAAGGGATTTTGCATTGCTTTTAATTGAGAGCCATCAGGCTATTTGTCCAAACTCAGGCCCCATTCATACAATTTGATCCATGCAAATACACGATCAGAGGTGCATGGAGCCTCTTTGAAGCTAGTTGGGATTTTCATGGGCATCTGCTCAGATCAGTTTGCAGGGTCAGGGCCTTCATCCCTTATTCTGAATCCAGACCTTGGAGAAAGTTTTGTCTTAAAAGACAAAGCACCTGCCCCCAAAGGGCAATGCAAGCGATGTTTGAACATATATTTATGTGCTCGAAAAACTAAGAAATCAACAGGGAACCTTCAGCCGAGTAAATAGTCATCTTTTTGTTTCTCCTTTATAAAGAATTGTGCTTTCAAAGAAACAAAGGATTCGGGGGGAGGGAAGGGGAGGAGCGCTCTGGCTGGCAGATACAAGTCGCTGTGTTTGAATTCTATGTAGCGTGATCTGACAGGCTCAAAGGGGTTTCCGAGGGTGGGGAAAGAGTGCGAGATAGCGGAGGTTGGGATATTAAGACCTTCAGCATCTAGTCTGTGCTGACGCTGTCAGATTTCAGCTGCAGCTGAAGTGACAGCGGCTGCTGCAAGAACCCTTTGAAGTTCGCATACATAGGTTGGGGGCTGAAATTGCTCTGTGAAGATAAGCCAGGGCTTAAAAAAACGTATTCCATTCATAGCAGAGTGATGCCTTCAATGAGACTGTGAGGGGAATCTAAATGGGCCACTTTTTTTAAAGCTGCTGTCTTAAATATTCAGGCAGATCAGAAATCGTTTTTAAATGGATCGTGTAACAGGGAGCTAATTCCAAACTGCATCTATTACCCAGGGGCGCACACAAACTCTTCCAGGTTGGGGCCAGTTTAGGCTGCAATAAGATCTGCTAGGACTGACCCTGGGAGGAGCCTCTGAACAACAGGGGTGTTCTTTGTGTGGCCTGTAGTGCACAGTGAATGTTTAAGGCAGGGGTGGGGAACCTAAGGCCGGGGGGCCGGATACGGCTCCCGGCTTGCCTGGATCCCGCCCCCAAGGCGCAGGGCTCCTCCATCAGCATTGGGGAGCCCATGCTGGTGCTCCAGGCCCTCCCCCCTGCCGCTGCCCCATTGTGGGGCTGGAGCACACAAAATCTACTAGCCTGCCCCCCCCAGGCTCTGGTGTGAAGGGGAATGGGGGGAGGGTCTTTCTGCTTCTCAGTTGGGGGCCACGTCCGTGAGGGGTTTTTTCTTCTCACTTGTGTGCGGCCCCCGACTGTTTTCTCTGTGGGTCAGCAGCCCCCGACCCAAGAAAGTTCCCCCCCAGTTTAAGGGCTTGAGCCGACATCCATGGCTGCCAATGGGCTTTGGTCAGGCCCTAAATAAACCAACACTCCAGAGAGTTTAAAAGTCTCTATGATGGAGGGAGAACACGGCACAGCTCCGGGCCCACCCCAGCAGTGGCCAAGAGCTGCCGACTCCGGGGAGACGGGCACGAGGAATTCCTTTCTGATGGGGCAGGTGAGCGTGAGACAAACCCCATCACTGCCATGGGCATGAATTTTTCCCTCTGCTGGGCTCTCTCGGCAGGGTCAAAGCTGGAACGAGCGCTGGCACTTCTCTCTCCTTCCGACGAGCCGGCCGAACGAGGCTTTTCCCCTCCCAATCTTGCCTCCAAGGAGGGGGCAATGCACTCGGGCAGGGCAGGCTCAGACCGCGTTGCTGCTCCCTCCCTGTGAGGGGCCCCTTCTCTGGACCCCCCCGGGACTCGTCTCGCAGTCACATGACATGTCAGACTTTCCTGTTCTTCGGCGCTTTCAAGCGGCCTCTCTCCGAACACCTGGCTCAGGCAGCTCAGTCACCCGTGTTGCACAGATGGGAGACACGAGGCCCGGGGCAGGTCAGTAGCTTTCCCAAGGCCACGGGGCAGACGGGAGCAGAATCCAGGCTAGAACCCAAATCTCCTCGACAGCCAGGCCGTACCTCCCTCCCCCCAGTGGCTGGCAAACGCTGAAAAGCAGCTGCACGCACGTGGCTCGTTGCACTGTCTGCAATCTTTTGATTTTTCAGAGCTGAAATGCGAATGGAAGCGTCTGTCTAACAGCGGACGGTGGCGGCTGAATTCAAATTCAAGGCGACCTTGGAGAGCAGACAAAGGGTTGGGAAGAAACTAGGGGTGTTAAACATCGGTTACTTGAATGATCGATTGACCCCACGAATTCTTACCGGAGTCGACTATTCCATAGCTCTTGGGGCGGGGCCGGCAGCCAGTGCGCTCTGGCCCTATTTCCAGAGAGCCCCCTGCTGCTCCACGCTGCTGCCTCCGTATCAGAGGCAGGAGGATTTCCTGCCCTGCTCTCTCTGCATCAGGGGGGTTCCATGCCTCTGCTCAGCACAGACCCAGCCAGCCTGGCCCTTCCCAGACACCTGTGTGCGTCCCCCACCATCCCGCAGCCATCAGCGGTCACACGTGGTCACTCTCAGAGTACTGGGCCCAGGAGCCCCCTTCTGCACCTGCTCCTCACAGCTCGGGGTGGATTCTCCTGCATTTCTCCATGGGCTTTACTGAGAGCTCTGCTGAAGTGTGGCTGGCAAGGCAAGGCGCCGAGGAGAGCAGCTGCTGCTGCAGCCCCAGGATGGGGAGTACAGAGCCAGCAAAGGCTGAGCATTACGGCGGCAGCAGGGCTTGTGGTCAGGGCGAGGGTGGGGCTGTAGTCACAGCCGGGTGATTCGAGAAACCTCCCAGGCCTGTGTCCGGCTCTAGACGTGTCCACGCCCATTCGGAGGCCTTAGCGACACCCCGACTAGGCCCGGCGCAGCCTCGGCGTAACCGGAGTAAGTGCCGAGCAGGGCAAACGGGGTTTACACAGAAGGAGCGAAGCGGAGCAGGTGCCAATCCTGCCGTGCCCTGGTCAGCAGTGCCTGGCTGGGACTGTTCTCGCTGTGCGGGTTCCAGGGACCTGGCCGTTTCCCCCCGCGGGACTGCCCCTCTAAGGAGGAGGATCCAGCCAGGCCTGGGCAAAATCCAGCCCGAGGGGCCGGATCCAGCCCGGGGATGCAGTGGAGAGCATCAGGCAGACTCCCTGCTTGCCCCCCCTTACCGCTCAGAAAAGGCTGCCACAGCCATCTCTCTCTCTCTCTCTCTCTCTCTCTCTCTCGGGTGTAAGCCCAAAGGAGGCGCTGCTCCCACCTCCAGCACAATCCCATTGGCCGATTTCTGGCCAATAGGAGCTGTCTATTTGAGACACAAAGCTCCCCTCCCCTCAGACTCTTATTCACCAATGCACATGGCCCCTGCAGACTGGGGGGCAGGCAAGCTGGCTGGCCGGGAAACCTGATGGGCTGCTGGCTGGGAGTCACCCAGGTAAATCTCCAGGCCAGAGCCTGCCTCTGGCACCCCAGTTCCTCCATCTCCCACCCCCTGCCCTGCTATTCCACATAAGCCAAATCCTCTGTCTCCTCCTGAACCCATCCCCCCTCCCAGACCCTGCACCCAATCCCTTGCCAAAGGTCACAACCACCTCCTTCCCTCAAACTCCCTCCCAGACCCCACGGTCTCTCCTGCACCCCAATCCCTGACCCCCACGCCCTCTCCTGCACCCCAATCCCTGACCCCCACGCCCTCTCCTGCACTCCAATCCCTGACCCCACGGCCCCTCCTGCACTCCAATCCCTGACCCCACGGCCCCTCCTGCACTCCAATCCCTGACCCCACTCCCCCTCCTGCACCCCAATCCCTGACCCCCATGGCCCCTCCTGCACCCCAATCCCTGACCCCACTCCCCCTCCTGCACCCCAATCCCTGACCCCCTCGCCCTCTCCTGCACCCCAATCCCTGACCCCACGGCCCCTCCTGCACTCCAATCCCTGACCCCACGGCCCCTCCTGAACCCAACCTGCATCCCAGACCTCACCCTTCCTCCATTAATAGCATCGAGGAGCGCGGCCCTCGACCACCTTCCAAAATCTTGGAGTGGCCCCCGTCAATCATTGCCCACCCCGAGTTAGCAGCTTAGGTGTGATCCAGCCCAGCGTAAGGCAGCCGGGTTCCCAGACGGGCCTGCTTCAGTCAGTCCCTCGGGCCTGGCTAGGAACGAGGCAAGAAGAAGGATTCCGAGCAGCCTGCCCTGTAACCTTCCTGCATCCCCATCTCTCCCTGCCCGCCTCTTCTCAGCCAGGGGAATGGCTCTCCAGCACTGGAACCATCCCAGCCGGCTTCCTGGGGCCCACGTCACCCCCTTCCTTACCCCGTAGCTGCACACACGCCCTTACAGACAAAGGCCTCAATGCAAAATCCGCTCTTGCTCCCGCAACAGGCCGGGGCGGTTCACACCGCCTATTAGCTCATGCCTGTTACACGGGAACATGCCACTGAACACGCATGTGTTTGCCTGCTCATAGTGCAAACAAACCTGCCGAGGGTGCTAACTGCAGCAGAGCTGTCTCCCCTCCCTTCACCGCAGCAGGGATCCTTCTCCTCCTGGCCCCACGCCCCGCAAGAGGCAGAAAACGTCTGGGTTTTGTGCAGCATCTTCCACACAAACAGCCTCCCAGGGAACCGGAGCTCAACCCAACCCGGAACGAGCAGGGGGCTGGGAGAGGAGGTCGGAGGGGCAGGAAAAGGGCCAGACTGCAGGAAGAGGATGTTTTCAGGCCAGAGTCCAACGCAGAGGAAGGGATCTGGACAGGAGCAGTAGAAGAGAAGCCAGAACCCAGGAGAGAAGGACAGGACAGGTCTGCTCCCTAAAGAGAAGAAGAAAGGAGGAAATGCTAAGGGAGCAGGAGAGTTAGCTCCCTAGTGTGTGGATTGGAGCTGGAACCCGAACAGCCTGAGGAAACGATAGAGCTAGCTGGGCGCATGGGGTAACGTGGGTGTTTTCATCCAAACACTCGACAAAAGGTGGCAATGACAACCCCCATTTTACAGATGGGCAAACTGAGGCACAGAGGGGCCATAACTTGCCCATGGCCACCCAGAAGACCAGTGGCACAGTGAGGCAACAGGTGACACACTCCTTTTGGGTGTGCGTCTCTGCCTGAGCAAGGGGTCTAGAGCAACGGCCAGATTCTCCTCAGGCTGCTCCAGTTCAACACTCTGCTGTTCTGAGGCAGGAGCCATTCACACCCACCCTGCTGCGATTGTACGGGAGCAGGGCAGTGGTGTCTGGGGCCCATGGTGGCCCCAGCTGGCTTTCATGGAGGGGGAAGGCCCCAGCTGAGGCTGCAGACGCAGGGAGCAGCGAGGGGGCGTGCGCCGTGCCCCTTCCTGCAGTCCTATGCCCCCCCTTCATGCTGCATCCACCTCGGCCCACACAGCCAAGACGAGCCCACGCGTTCCAAAGTCCCCTTCAGAGCGAAAGCTGCTCGCTCCCCCTCCCAGCCCAGGCCGCGGCTCCCAAGAGCCTTACACAAGAGTCCTGCCCAGTTCATCGCGCTTCTCAATGGCGCCTTGCGGGAGGGGATGGGAGGCGAACACTTCTCTGCGCTCCCTGTACGGGTCAGAGCAGATCCCGGCCCGTGCTAATGCCAGAGGGACTGGGACTCCATTTCGGCTCCTGTCACTGTCAGAAGGAAACAAAGAGGCTTTTCCTCGTTACAGGCCTCTCCCATTAGCTCCCCAAAGCACTTCCTTTCAGGCTGGGGGGGGGGGCTCCCTGACGAGCCCCGGCGTTTCCACCCGCCCCCGCCAGGGCCTGAGGCCCCTGCTCTCTGCAAGCCAGCTCTGGGGCTCTCCAGAGCGTTGCCCCTGGCCCAGCCCCCGGGGATCCGAGCCTCTGGCACATTGCAGGAACAGGCCAAGAAATCCATACGGCTGCTGGCGGGTTAAGAGGGTCGGCCAGTGGAGGCCAGGCTGCCTTCGGCTAGATCCTCAGGGGTGCCGGGGGGCCTAAGGCCCATTAAGGTCAGCGGGAGGGGAGGACCTTCAGCACATCACAAGACAAAGCTATTAAGGTCTGGCTGAAAGGCCGTTCAAGCGAGCGGGAATCTTACGCCCTGCGTCTCCCTGCCACGCACACCCAAACGCCGATCCTGTCCAGGCCAAAGCTGGAGCAGCCCTGAGCCCCTCGGTCTCCGGCTGAACTCTAAGGAGTGGGAGAGGTTTCACACGGCTCACGGCGAACAGCCGCTCTCCCCACCCAGGCCGGCTGCTGCTGGCAGGCTGTAGCGTGGGTGCCCACAAACAGGCAGGGACGTGACCCGTACGTGGTTACATAAGCTCCTCGTTCATTCCGAGAAAGGGAGGGAGGAGGGAAAACGCCGCGGTACATTTTCATTGCACCTTTCGTCGTAATGGGTCCCAGAGCGCGTTGCCGGCTCTATCGGCACTGGATTCAGGCTGCCGACTGTCAAGCAGCAGCCGTCTCTGGGGGACAGTAGCATGAACAGAGGCTGTCCAAACAAACGACTTCTATCCCCCAAAGGAAACCGCGCTTCCAAATTGAGCACACAGGCAGCTGCCGGCAGCAGGAAAGAAGAAGGACTATTAATGTCACACAATCCCCAGGATGGGCCAGCTCTCCCAAACTGTAGTGGAGAAGCCAGGCCTGACGTTGTACACCACTCTACCCATCTCAAGGCAGAACTACATGGTGGTATCAATGGGGAGTTACGCTTCCTATAGCCCGACACTGTAAAACCTCTGCCAACGCCGCACACGGGGAGCGCACCGACGACCTACCCGACGCGAACTCCTGCCTCGCCAGGCCAGGCCCTCTGTGGGTGTAAATCCGCACAGCGCCACTGGCTTACTGCAGCTGTGCCGAGTCACACGAGACCAGGACCTGACCCTTTGGATATAAAAAAGACCCACTGCTTGTCTCTGCCCACTCACAATCTTTACAAATTCTTCCCGTTTCAGTCCCTCACGTCTCAGCACCCGTGCGGTTGATTGGATAGCTCCCCGCGAGGTGGGTCAGTTTCCCTTTCTGGTTCTAGCCAGTCGCCCTTTTAATGGAACGCCCTCCCCTTGCAGCCAGGTTTCTAAGGCAACAGGCAAATATTTCAATTGTAAAATAAATAACAGGGTTCCGAAGGAAGTTAAAACAATGGATCCTGTTTGGTTCTGTTCCTATTTACAAACTCACCTCCCCCCCCCCCCGCATCCCTCCTCTCGTTTCTGTACAAGTCTGACGTTTTGACCCTCCGGAGAGCGCGGGCTGCAGTTAGTCTGCCAGGGAAGCAGAGGTTTTATCTTCCCGTTTGGGGACACCAAGAGCCAAGTCCACCGGTGCCGGTGCCTGCACTCCAGCAAAGAGCTCTGTCCCCCCTCCGGAGCCTCCAGAATGCCACGATGCCCCCACGCTCCAGCCTGCTCTTGCCTCCAACAAGTCAGGGGCACCACTCGTATGGCGGCAGCAGGCAGAGGTCTGACTCAGACAGCAGACCTGGCCCGCTGGGCTTTGGGCTTGCAGGGACGAGGTGGGTTCCACCATCAAATCCAGAACACAACAGGTCTCCATCCTTTGACTCCTGTGACGTGTCCCCGAGGTTCCCAGCCCCTGCCACGTGGCTCAGACTGGTTAGCTCCTCACCATGCCGCGGTACAAAGCTTTCAGTGGGCCTCGGAGCTACTGCCTGCTTCCTAGCCGCTGCCATGTTCTCGCTCACCTTGCAGCGCCCCCCGCCACAGTCTAGGGCAGGGCTACTCAGCTTTGGAAGCCCCGGGGCCTCACTGATACAGCACATGCCAAAGGCTGCAACTTACGTGTGGTTGCATAGACATGCAAATATACGCAACTAGCTTCTTTCACACTGACAGGCACAAATACAAAGATTAAGGCAAGACGACACCACACGCACGCCCCATTTAAGTCAGTTCTGCTGATATTAATCAAATGCAATATTGACCCCATTTCCACCCATATGACAGCACTTAATGAGCATGACAGTCCAGGAATTTAACTACTCAAACACATAGCAACCAAAGGCCGCTATATTGACTACTTTTTTGTTTGGCTCCCACCCACGGGCCATGTGTTGAGCCCCGCGTAAACCCAAACCGCACCGCAGACCGCAAACAAACGGGCGTGTTGAGTAGCCCTGATCTAGGGTTTTAATGGTAATCGCAGCCAACACACCAGGGCAGCTTAGACACAGCTCAGAGAAAGGGGCTGATAGAACAGGAGACAGGCCTATCGAGGAGGTACAAATGAGATAAAACCCCAGGAATCCTACCAGAGAGGAGCCACTCTCTGATCATCAATTCTCCTGCTTGGAGTGTTATTGGAACCTGGCTCTTCTATGGCATCTTTCATCCGCTGATCTCAAAGCATCTTACAATCAATTAATGTTGCTCCCATTTTATAGAAGGGGAAATTGAAGCACAGAGAAGTGAAGTGACGTGCCATAGGTTATTCAGCTAACCAGAAGCAGAGCCAGGAACAGACCTCAGTACCAGACCAGCACCCTATCCATTGGACAACACCGCCTCGTCTAGGATTAACAAAAAGAGAAACCTCAGATACGTATTATGAACGATATTTTCCATCTTTATTTAATGCATGTGGAAAAGAAGAAAACACGGTTCTTAATATTCGTACCATTTTGCAGGTGACACATTTTGATTCACATAATTACTGCAGCAGCATTTGATCCACCTGAGGTAATTCACAAGAGGGGTTTCTGAACGTTTCACCCAAGGGGCGTGATTTTCCCCTCACCTATCTGAAACGATTGCAATGCAGTTCAGCCACTCAAAGTGCATGGGGTGCTGGTAGGGCCAGAGAGGGTCTAGGCTGCAAGAGAGGTGGCGTGTGGAAGGCTTCTGGGGAGAAGTGCACGTTGAGAAGGGATCTGAAGGGCAGAGGGGGATCTGTCAAAAGGGCAGCTGCTAAGCCTCACCCCCCATCTGCTTCTGTCCAATCAGTTTTCTAGGTTCCAGAAGTGGTCCTAGAGCAGCCAGGTGCCCCGTCCGTTCTCCATGGCAAGTTCTAGGCCAGGCGGCCCGGGCTCTGGATTCCATGGCTAGCTCAGCCAGGGCCTCCGGTCTTCAGGTTCCAGCGTGAATTCTGGACCAGTGAGGGCTCCACGTCTCTGGATCCCACCATCAGCTGCATGATTCACACGTGCCTCCCCCAGAGTTATTCAAGGTGCTGATTTAAGGAGAAGCTACTTCCTGGCTGGTCCGGAGGGCGCCCTGCCAGCCACGTGGGCTGGGCCTGCAGACAGTGCCCCTAAAGGCTGGAGATGCAGAGAGGCGCCTCTGGAATCACCGCGTCACCGATGCCTTCCAGGAGGTTACTCCAGCGATCAAAGTCTTCCTCCAGCTCTGCGTGGGGAAGGGAGGACAGAGGGGTCTCCAGGCTTCCTGTGCAGCTGGCAGGCTCAGCCCCCCGGAGCTCTGAGCTGACAACGGCTGGAGCCGCTGCCTGCGTAGCCCCCCCAGCCCACACGGCTACGCTGAAGACAGGCCTGGGCTTTGTCTGGTCAGAGGGAGCTGAGGGACTTGTACAAAGAACCCACGGTCCTAACTGTGACGGCACGTTGGGGGTTCCCCGTCTCCTGCACCCCGAAATGGCACAAACAGACTGTACCAGCCAGTGGAATTGAGGGTGGTTTATTGCTCCTCCAGCACAGCGCAGCACAGATGTAATCTGGTTACAGGAACTGGGCTAGGATGCCTCAGGCCCCCTTGAGATGGGGGAGACTGGGCCCCTAAAACTCCAGCTCCTCTAACTAGGCTGTCTCATCCATCCTCACCGACAGCCACCAACCAACTAACCCACTTCCAGCCCTGCCCCCCAGCCAGGGCCGCATTCACCTTCCTTTGTTCCTCTCCATGGGGGGTGTCTGGCCACTGGTTCAACAAGTTTGGCATTACCTCTGCCTAGCGAGGTTTTCCCTGCTGGGTCTTGCTCCAGACAGCAGAGGTCACCACAGCCCAGCAAGTACCCCCACTACGTCACACTAACACAGGGTGGGGCGGGGCTTGATGTTTAAGGAAGCCCTGCCCCCTCCCTGCATCCGTGTGGCTTGCCCGCCCAGCAGGAGTCTTGGCTGCTCAGAGGGAGACTCTCCGTGGGCGATGCGGGTGGCATAGCCTAGGCAGCGGGCTTGGCAGCCACCCCTGTGAGACAGGGCAGCCACCCCTCCCCACTTACAGCTGGGGAACCCTAGGCATAAATGGCGGTGATGTGACCTGCCCCCATCCGCAAAGCGAGCAGCTGGCAGCCCCATGCCAACTCCATTAGACCCGGCGGTTTTGCCTTTAACTCTGGCACCAAGCAGAGCGGAAGGCTCCTGCTGAACAAAGCCCAACAGGGGCTGTTACTCGCCCTCTAGGCCCGTCGCAGGCATGGCCGGTTCTCCCCAGAGCCCCGCACCCATCTGCATGGTCACCTCCCAAGCAGCACGCCCCCCTCTGCGAGCAGCCCCTGCTCCAAACCACCAGCCCCTCCCGCCAAGGAGGGTGGAGCCTCAGCTCCGACATGGGGGGGTCAGAACCACCCCAACAGAAAACATTTCCCCCCTCGCGCCGTACCCAGATGTTTCTGCAGGAAGGCAAGTGCCGCCTTGCAGGTGACGTCCAAGCCCATGTACGGGTCCAGGGCGCCTCTGGTCTGGAACACTCGGTTCAGGAGATTCCCCGCCAGAAAGGTGAAGTCGGTCTGACTCTGATGCACCGAGCCCCTGGGCAAGGGAGAAGGAACGAGTCCTTTGGGCCGGGGTGAAGAGCCCTCCCCAACCACCGGGTCTCGCTGGCTCTACGGCCCTGGGCTGGTTCTACGCTGGGTTTGGGACTCCCCCACTGGTGCCTCAGGAACCACAGTACGGCTAAGACAGCCTGGCAGAAAAACACCAGTAGCCACGGGAGCTTCTTCGCCATGCTGGTATCCTCTGGGCAGAGCTCCCAAGCCCCCTGAAATCCAGGCCCCCGGGCGTTCGCCCTTGGAATGGGCACAGGACTCGGGCCCCAGCGCAGACAAGGCCCAAGTAACACAACCCACTGCCCACCTGACTCTCACAGCGCTCGGCCGCGTTCTCCACTGGCCACAAACGCACACAGCTCGGTACGCACGCACGCACGGCCCGCCCGAGAGCCACAGGAGCAAGCAGGCCCCGGCGGAGGGGAGCTCGGCCAGGGGCAGGCACGAGGGTGGGGAGTACCGAGGGAATCTGAAGGAGGGTTTCTTGGTGTAGGAGAAAAGGGAGGCCAAGGGGCAGCAAAAGGCAGAGTCTGCAGGGGGAAGGGGGAACTCCGAGGGAAGAGTGAGCACGGGAGACAGAGAAGGAAACAGGAGCAGGACTCTGGAGGCGTCCCAAGCGGAGGCAGGCAGAGGCTGCTGCCCCTTAGCACAGAGAGAGCAGCACTAGGGTAACAGTAACCCTGGGCGGTGTCCAAGCACGTCACAAGGGACAGTAAAGGTCCCGGCCCCCTTTGAAAAATGGAGAAACTGGGGCACCCAGCAGGGAGGTGACCTGCCAGCGTCACCCGGCAGGTCAATAGCAGAGCCGGGCTGAGCTCCTGGATCCCAGGCCATGGCCCCGCCCGGCGCGGACTCACAGGATGGTGATGATCTTGGTGTGGTTGTTTCTGGAGCGGAGTCTCTTCATCTTGGCGATGCTCTCTGCCGTCTGAAAGGTCTCCGTGTTGATGAACAGCACCGGCTTGGCCACCTTGGAGTAGAGCGCGTTCTCCAGAGGGAACATCCAGGCGTCAAGAGCCACAGCGCACCTGCAGGACAGACAGGAGGCCGCTCGCTGCTTACCGGCCCGGCTCTAGAGACGCATCCCCAGCTGGGGCCGAGTCCCTGCCGCAGGCTGTGCCTGGTGGACACGATACTCACTTAAAACAGTCCTCTTTAGCAAGGGCTAGAATTGCTGTTGCTCCTCCGAAAGAGTGACCCATTACAGCAACTCTAGTCAAATCCACGCTCTCCTGCAAGGGGGAGGAAAACCGTGAAGCAGCCAACCCCCCAGCCCAAAGCGCCCGCAGGGACAGTCGCTACCTCAGGAAAAGCCAACGTGCTACAGAGACTCTAAGCTGCATTCACAGATGTTCTAGGGCAGTGGTTCCCAACCGACAGCCTGCAGATGGGTGCCGGTCCGTGAACCGCTGGCTGCCAGGCTGCGGCGCCTGTGGCATCTGGGGGTGGGGCACACCGCCCAGCTCCTCCCCTTCTACGTAGCCGGAGTTGTGTACCTTAAGTCAGATTTCCAGGTCCAGCGTAGACCTGGCCTAGCGTTGTCTATGCTGGGGGTTAGGCTGGCATAGCTACACCTGTAGGGCTGTGCATTTTTTTTAAACACTATTGAGATCTGCAGCTACATCGAGGTTCATTTCCCGCATAGACCAGCTTGTAGAACGAAAGGGCTTGTACGCAATCCTGCAACCAGGGGAAGTCCCCAAGCAGCAGATGCAATTGCCGTTTAGAAGAGGCACCGGGCCAACCCCTGGAATGGGAGGGTGAAGGGAAGAGAAGTGCTTGTCTCTAGAGAACCCCTCTGGTCCGTCCAGGCACTTGTGGGGCCCTCTGCGTAAAAGCAAACATGCTGCGGAGGAGCTGGAAGAGATGCAATTAAAGGGGATTGAAGTGCTGGGTGGAGGGGAGGCTGCCGCTATTACTGGTGGGAGATGCTATGAAAATAACTGGCTGGCTCTCAGTGCAGCCCTGGGGGGGCTTCCATGAATGCCCCTGCAATCTGCCCCGCAATGGTCTGTCTGGAAGAGCTGGCTGGAGATACCTTCAGTGCAGACAAATCAAAGCCCCTGTGCAAGACATTGTTGACGGCCTTGCCGCTGGCGATGTCCTGCATGAGCCGGAGCCCTCGCACACACTCGTTGGCTCTTTGACGAACCTGTAACGAAAGTGCCCCCGGTTGAGTCTTTCCTGCAGAGCGGTCACCCGCACGGGGCGCGTGATACGGAGCAATCAGCTGCTCTCCTCAAACGTCCTTTGTCTAAGTTCAACACAGTGATCTGCACAGATTAGCGAGTCGAATGACTCCAAGTGACGTCAGTAAGTGTCATACCCCTGTAGGGACACACGGAAACATTCAGGGCAGGGTCTTGTGGGAGAAAAATCAAATAACTCCAATTGTGTCTAAGGGGGGATGGTGCAGGAAATCAAAACTCTCTAAAAGAAAACTGCTGAAAGGGTTAAAAGTTTTCCAGGCCTCTCTCCCTGTATCAGAGAGAAATCAAACTAACTTTAATCAAGACCCTTACAATGCCTCCTATCTCAAGTTCATGGATACTCCTAGTCTGTCACAATTTGTCATGTAAACCCTTATCTTTGTCAGTTTGCCTTGTAGACTCCTCCACTCAAGTTCTCATGTGGCTTTGTTCTGTAAAACTTACTTTTAGCACTCCTGGTGTGAACAGAAAGTCTCAGAGTACTTCTGCTGAGACTTTGATATGTTAAAGGAAACAATCAACAACTACTGTCTGAACATACTGTATAAAGAATCCCTGAAACTGTCTCTCAAGGCTGCTGCTGCTCACTCTGATAGCGGTCAGCCTGCATGCATAATAAAGTTTTCCTTCTAGGTTTCTCTCCTGCCTCACTGCTTTGACCTCCAGCCTTGGACCCTTCTGGGGGCTCTGTACCCCAGGGGAGCGAGATTTCCCCCACAGTCTCCTCTCACTTACGCCACTTTTACCTCTGTGGAACACCACTGACTGCAACAGGGTCACTCCTCACAGCGGGTACGTCTACACTTGCTCCCTCGTTCAAACTAGGGATGCAAATGTAGCCGACCGAAATTGCTAATGAAGCAGGGATTTAAATATCCTGCACTTCATTAGCATAATCTCGCCCACATGCTATTCCATTCAACAGCTCATTCGAACCAGGAAGTGCGCTCTGGGACTTGTTAGTTGGAATCAAACCCCTTGGTTCGAACTAACGTTACTTCTCCCGGGGTTTGATTCGAACTAACGCGTCCCGGAGAGCACTTCCTGGCTCGAATCAGCTGTTGAGCGGAATAGCACGTGGCCAAGATTATGCTAATGAAGCACCGGATATTTAAATCCTGCGCTTCATTAGCAATTTCGGTCGGCTACATTTGCATCCCTAGTTTGAACTAGGGAGCAAGTGTAGACGTACCCTTACACTGCTTCACATGAGCATAAAACCAGGCCTCTGAGACTTGCCCAGGACCTCGAGAGGTCGAGGCCAGTCCCCTGCCCTCACGGCAGGACCAAGCACCATCTACACCATCCCTGAAAGGCGTCTTTCCAACCTGCTCTTCAATATCTCCAGTGATGGAGATTCCACAACCCCCGTAACCAATTTATTCCAGCATTTAACCATCCTGACAGGCAGGAAGTTTTTCCTAATGTCCAACCTCAACCTCCCTTGCTGAAGTTTAAGCCCGTTGCTTCTTGTCCTGTCATCAGAGACCAAGGAGAACAATTTTTCTCCCTCCTCCTTGTAGCATCCTTTTACATACTTGAAAACCACCATCATGTCCCCTCTCAGTCTCCTCCTTTCCAAACTAAACAAGCCCAGTTCTTTCAGTCTTCCCTCATGTTCTCTAGACCTTGAATCATTCTTGTTGCTCTTCTCTGGACCCTCTCCAATTTCTCCACATCTTTCTTGAAATGTGTTGTCCGGAACTGGACACAATACTCCAGTTGAGGCCTAATCAGCGCAGAGTAGAGAGGAAGAATGACTCCTCCTGTCTTGCTCACAACACACCTGTTAATGCAGCCCAGAATCATGTTTGATTTTTTTAGAACAGCATCACGCTGTTGACTCATATTTACCTTGTGGTCCACTATGACTCCTAGATCCCTTTCTGCAGGACTCCTCCTAGACTGCCGCTTCCCATTCTGTATGTGTGGCACGGATTGTTCCTCCCTAAGTGGAGCACTTTGCATTTGTCCTTATTAAACTTCATCCTCAGACCATTTCTCCAGTTTATCCAGATCAGTTTGAATTATGACCTTATCCTCCAAAACAGTCGCAACTCCTCCCAGCTTGGTATCATCTGCACACTTAATAAGCGTACTTTCTATACCAATATCTAAATTGTTGACGAAAGTATTGAGCAGAACCAGTCCCAAAACAGACCCCTGCAGAACCCAACTTATTATGCCCTTCCAGCATCACTGTGAACCATTAATAACTCAGCACCTTGAGTATTCTGGGATGCATTTCATCAAGCCCTGGTGACTTGCAGACATCTCACTTTTAGAAGTCATTTTTAACTTGTTCTTTTTTAATTGTATCTTCTAAAGCTACCCCCTTGCCACTAGCATTCACTATGTTAGGCATTCCTTCATCAGACCTCTTGGTGAAGACCAAAACAAAGAAGTCATTAAGCACCTCTGCCATTTCCAAGTTTCCTGTTATTGTTTCTCCCTCCTCACTGAGTAATGGGCCTAACTCTAACCTTGGTTTCCTCTTGCTTCTAATATATTTATAGAAAGTCTTCTTGTTACCCTTTATGTCTCTAGCAAGTTTGAGCTCGTTTTGTGCCTTTGTCTTTCTAATCTTGCCCCTGCATTCCCGTGTTATTTTCTTATATTCATCCTTTGGCAATTTGTTCTAGTTTCCACTTTTTATATGACTCCTTTTTGATTTTTGATCATGCAAGACCTTCTGGTTAAGCCAAGCTGGTCTTTTGCCAAACTTTCTATCTTTCCTACGCAGTGGAATAGTTTGCTTTTGGGCCCTTAATAAAGTCCCTTTGAAAAACTGCCAACTCTCTTCAGTTGTTTTTTCCCTTAGCCTTGCTTCCCATGGGACCTTACCTACCAGCTCTCTGAGTTCACTAAAATCTGCCTTCCTGAAATCCATTGTCTCTATTCTGCTGTTCTCCCTTCTACCATTCCTTAGAATCACGAACTCTATGATTTCATGATCACTTTCACTCAAGCTGCCTTCCATGTTCAAATTCTCAACCAGTTCCTCCCTATTTGTTAAAATCAAATCTAGAACAGCTTCCCCCCAGTAGCTTTTTCAACCTTCTGAAATAAAAAATTGTCTTCAATGCTGTCATGATCATGAGGGTTAGCCAGCAGCCTGGGGACTAAGGGGTTAACTATGTCCCTTACCTAAGCCAGGTAGAGTCAGCCAATAGGAATGCAGGTAGGAATTTCAAACTGGGACAAAGGAATTTTTGTGTTTCTCTCTCCTTTGTCCCTGGGCAGTTTCTCCCCAGCTACTGAGGGAGACTGTCTCCCTCCAAGAATAGACTCTTCACTATCTGTAAGTAGGGAAAGGTTTAGATAAATCTGTTAGGTTTTACTGTTTTATGGTTTGGGAAATGGGATGTGATGTCTGTGCATTTTTTAAAATGGGTTTTGCTCTCCTTTGTAATTAAGTCTTGGCCCACGGTGGGGTTTCTCCCATGAGTATATTCCTTTGTGACTTTTCCATCTAGTCATGATGCTTGCAACAGGAATATTGTAGTGATAATAAAAGTTCTTTCTCTTTTCCTTTATTAACCTGGTATTGGTTAATCTACCCGGGCGAGTAGATTGACTAATTTGTCGAGCCCTGCTCATCGTCATCATCATCATCAACAACCATGGGTTCAGACCCGTTGGTGTCCAATGCCTCCCTCACTATTTCCTTCCAACAGTTTCTATAGACTAGCTCTGCACCAATCTACTATGTCATCTCCCCATTCTCTGGGGGGTCTGCCTCTCCTATTCGGACCATCCATTATGCCAAATACCAGGATCTTCACTTTTCACTCGTCGTTCATTCTGCAGATATGCCCAAATAGCTGTAGCTTCCGCTGTATAACCTTCTGCAGTAGGTTCTCTTTCAGCTGTATCTTCCTATATAATTCCTCATTGGCGACCTTCTGCATCCATCCTATTCTCAGGATTTTTCTATAACAACTCCTCTCGAATGCCAGCATCCTTCTCTTTGAATCTTTCATTATCACCCATGTCTCACATCCGTACAACATGCTGCTAAATATACACGTTTTCAAGACACTCAGCTTCGTTCCTAAGCTAATCGCTTTACTTGTAAACATTGTTAATTACCTGTTATTACAAGTAAACATCACAGATTCCTAAAACAGAAATGAGGTGGGGGACTCAGAGCAGCACTGGAAACCGCATTTAATCCAGTTTTTTAAAAGCAGGATGCATTTCAAGTTGCCATTGTCATTTTAAATGGCGCAGAAATCGATAGTTGGAGCCCCTACCAGGGAACTTTCCTACATGCTTGGGGTGAGCAGGCAATTGGAGTTGTTATGCCAGTCCAAAACAGCAACGGGAGAAATCTCATAAGAAGTTAAAGGCCAGAGTGCAGACAAGCGCCTGAAAGTTTGGAGGCCCATCTGACACTTAGCTCAGTCTCTCTTGGTTGCAGAACTAAGCCGGAAACAAAAACAGGTACCCAAGAGCATTCAGGTAATTTTCTATTTCCAGTGAAGCAGGAAAAACCAGGCGTGCTGCCCTTTGCCTTGGCCTGAACACAGACACAGAGGGTGCGTCTAAACCGCACCGTAGCTTAAGAGAGGATATGCAATTTGCGTAGCTCAAATCTTATTTCAATCTTATTTCAAAATAGCTTGGTGACAAATTTTGAAATAACCTGCTATTCCGAAACATCCCTTACTTCTCGTGGAATAAGGCTTACAGACGCTGGAATAGCGAACCCTGTGTATTTCGAAATAATGGGCTTGCTGTGATGACGCAGGATAGCTATTTCGGGATACTCTGGAATCCCGAAATAGCGCAGCAGTGGAAACGTAGCCAGAGAGGCCTGCAAAAGCGTGAAAGGCAACGTAGTAAACTGAATGGTTCAGCTGGGATCTGGTTTCCTGGGGTGCTGGGTTGAGAGGCTCACTGGCTCCCCTCCAAAGTGACGTGAGCACAGAAAATGTTCATAGAACACGGCCCCTCCCTGTGCTGAGCTGGTCTGCAGACTCCACTGCCGCCACTGCTCTGGCTTCACACTTCCAAGCTTTTCTTTGCAACTACGACTGCACTTTTGTAAAGGAAAAGAGATTCTAGTATCACGTGACCCTGGCATCATCATGTGACCCTCCACACATGCCCATTGTGCATATGCCTTAAACTCAATTCAGGTGCCATGGATTTTGCCCTGTCTGCCAGCCCCACCCGTCCTGGCCCTCCGCTCATACCTGTGGGTTTCGAACGTGAAATTCCTTCTGCCCTTCTTGGACCCTTCGAAACGGGATCCACTCCTCCTGCAGTGCAGCCTCCAGGGAATCGGACTCCCCAGCCTCTGCCTTGCAAAAGTACGTTGCACAGGCAGACTGGTCCCTGGGGGAGGAGCAGGGCAGCACAGTTAAGCCACTGAGCGGCAGCCGCTCACTGGACACACGAGGCATGCAAGGGAACCGGGGGGCTTTGTTAGCTGAACCAAATGCTAACTAGCCCCACTTCCGAGACCAGCCCAGAGACCGCTGCCGAGTACGAGGAGGACACGTCACATCCCGAGTCTGCTGAACCACTCATCACCCAGGAAACCAAGTACGCGAGGGAAGGGGGCGGCTGAGCAGCGGGCAGTGGACTGCAGCAGGCTGTTCCGAAGGGGACGCCACTCACCTGTGCTCCAGCGCCATCACCAGCAAGCCCCGGGAGGCCATTTCCACGCACACAGCCGAGTACACGGTTCTGAAACACAGGGAGGCAAAGGGAAAGCAGAATGAGGCTCGATCCTGCGACTCGTGCAGAGCAACCCCCCTCCCCCCGCTAATGGCCGTTGAAGGCCAAGGCACTAAGCGCCTCTGGGCGCTGCTCCACAAGCCTCCCTGTCGGAGAGACAGGAGCTGAGCTGATGCTTGTTGGCTAACGTTACCTGTTAAACTCTGAAGCCGCCTCCCCGGGAGTGAGTCTGCCAGCCCCTGCCAGCCCGGCTCCCGGGGAGGTGGCTTCGCTGTGGGCCACGCAGTAGAAGGGTTATTTAAGCAGCAGAGCTCGCGGTGCGTGTAACCGTGGAGACTTTCAACAGTCACCGTTTTAAGCGACCTTTGACCTTGCAATCTGAGCCCAGCCCCGGAGCAGGGGAGTCCTGGGTTCTAACCCCAGCTCTGACACGGACTCCACCACTGGGACCTGCAGAGTCACTGCGCCCTCTTTCTACAGCCCCCCCCCGTGACCGCCGCAGGCGCTCAGCACTTCTGGCAGGGGACGCACCGAAAGGCCAGGAGCTAGAAAATGGGGAGGATACCACCCGGTGCAGAGAGCACAGGCCACTGTCTGGACAGCCCGCTGAAGATGAAAAACGCCAAGTGTTACTATTACTAATCCCACTAGACGTGGAGACGCTGCGTGCGCAGGGGCTGAGTGTTTGGGAAAGCTGCCTCGCCAAGAGATCTCTTAGACTGTCTCTTGACGGAAGTGGGGGGGGAGCCCCATTGCTTGAACCATTTAAAACTAGATTAGACAAAGTGGCAAGGAATCTGTAGGAGTGAACAAGCTTCCACTGCCCAGCAGGCTTGGGATGGTCCAATCCGTGTGTGCGTCTGCAGTATCCCGGAGTGACTGTACACGGCCCGAGCGAGGCACTAAGCCATTGCTACCGTGCTACACGTGGACTTACAGCGGGCGTCAGCGGCTCTGACAGCCGGGGTCCACAGGCTCTCATCCTACGAGAGCCGAGCTCTTGCGGCCAATGCCATTGCACCCCCCCGCTCCTGGGCTTTTCTGGGCGGCGGGTGGGAGAGGAGGGTTGTAATGAGCCTGGGCGCTTTTCACCTCAAGGTCATCAGTCTAAGTCCAGGGAAGTGGGCCAAAGCGGACCTATCGCCTGCTGGCGTGAAAAACCGGTGTGGGCGTCTGGCTGGCTCCTCGCGGGAGCTGAGCACGCCGCAAAAGCCAGGATGACAATGGGCAACAACGGACCCCCACGGCTGGCTGTCCCAGGACCGAGACTCGGCACAGAACCGGCCATGGACACTGAGCTCTGGTCTCTTCCCTGGAGACGGTCCCTCTCAAACAGGCGAAGATGCAGATTCCACGGCTGATTGACACCAGCTGAGGATCGGGCCCACTGGCCGAGCCCCTGCTCTGTGCACGGAGAACTCCAGCTTCCAGGGCTGCAAGCCTGGCATCTTTCAAAGCCTTCCCGCCCTTTGCCGGAGCCTTGCTGGGGGTGGGATGGGATCTGGGCCAGCCTCAGCCTGGGAGCCAGCGGCTCTTTAGCCAGTGCCGGGGCAGAAATGGCCAACAAGCCCCACCCTCGGCCCTGTGGCTGGCCTGCGTGTCAAGCAGGCCCTCGTTGACCATCCTAGTGGTGCTGCAGGAGAGGCAGCCGGCGACGGTGAACGCGCCCGGGCACAGGGGGCGGACGTGAGGCCGAGGCTCTTACCGAAAGGCTCCCAGGCCATGGGAGAATATGATCAGCGGGTACCCGCTGCCACGTGACTTCAAAGGCCCGTTCCAGCTCACGGGCACCCTGTGGGACCCTGCCAGAAGAAGAGAGAGAGCCGAGCTGCCTTAGGGCGAAAGGTCTGAGTCCTGTGCTGTAGGGCCAGTGCGGCTGCAGGGGAGCCCCCGGGCTCTCCTTGGGTCTGGGGGTCTTCAGCATCCTGCCCCCCTCACCATGTAATCCTCTGTACCCCGGGTTCGACCGGGAGAGGAGGGAGCATCTTCCCAGGCCCTCCCAATTTCCTGGGCAGAGACAGCTTCTAAGCACTCTTCACCCAACGCACCCTGCCGCCCCGCTGAAATGCAGCCACCTCTGGAGCGCAGGACAGCAGCCAAGCACTGCGGAGCCCAGGCAAACATCCGCACCCCAGTGCCAGCCCTAACTCCTAGAACCCCCCAGCCCTCCACTACCCTCCAGCGCCAGCCACTGACCACGGAGTCCCCTGCACCTACCCACACCCAGTGCCAGCCCCCCACTGAGCCCCCCAGTGCCAGCCCCCAATGCAAACACTTGAGTGCCAGCCCCCCACCACCAGAGCCCCCAGTGCCAGCCCCGTTTCCAGAGCCCCCCAGCACCCTACCCTCCCAGTGACAGCCCCCAATATTAGCCCCATCCGCAGAACTCCCCCAGTGCCAGCCCCCCACCTCTTACAGACCCCCACCCCAAGAGGCCCCCAGCACTACCTTTGACCCTGAAGCCCCCCCCCCCGCATCTAGCTCTGTGCTGCCAGTGCAGCGATCTGCTCTTCTGTGTCCGGGAGACCCCGCCCCTGCCCAGTGCTGGTTGGCTGAGAGGTGGGGCAGGACACGCCTCTCCCAACAGCTGTGGCGGGAGGGGAGGCGCTGGGTACCCCAGCCCCGGCTCCCAGAGCCTGGCAGTCGGGAAGCACTGCTCAGCTAGCACGGACGGGGGGGCGCGAGGGGTGTGACGCACCCCCGCACAGTCCTCCATGGGGCTGATTCCGGCACATTGCCCCAGCCTCCTCCCCTGCGCTGGCTGACCAAGGGAAGGCTGGGGCTGATTCCCTCCTTCCCCAGGAGTGAGGCCAGGAGGCCGGGCTGGGCCTCGCTCCTGGGGGAAGAGGCCTTCCCCCGGCCGGCCGGAGCAGGCTTACTTGGGGACCGTGGGGGGCGTTCACACCCTTGCGGTCCACATTTACACAGGAAGCCCCCTCACCCCCCAATTCCTGCGTACGGGCTGAGGGGACCGTTCTGGCAGCAGGTGGAGTCCGGGCAGCCCCGGGGGGGTGAGCTCTATCTGAGGCCATCAGCTCCCTCACCGAAGGTCACGCTGAGCAGCGGGGTGCACCACTTCCTGTTCAGGTTGATGTAGTCAGCCAGCCCCTGGCAGTACTCATAGCGCGGGATCCAGAGAGGCTGCTCTGCCCCCTCCTGGGGAAGGCAGGGGTAAAACAACCGGAAGAAAAGCCCCTAAAGAAGAGAAGGGACGATTGCGGCAGGAATATCGCAGGCGAGACACATCCCATCTCACCTCGGGCCGAGCAGCCTCTGCTGTGTATCGGGGGGTCTGTCTGTCAGTACGATCAAGACGCCTCCTAAAGGCCCCCCAAGTCCCCACACCGCTTCCTCTTATCCTCACGTAAAGCAAGGCCGGGTGCGGTTGTGCCAGGGAAACAGGAAGTGCCCGGAATGGGATTGCGTCTCATCAAACTAAACAGAAAACAGACAGAACCACCCGACAGGTGAAGGGGCTGGCTGGGGCGTGCCTCCTCCCTCCGCGACTGCTCCAGCCCTGAGCTGCCCCCTCCCAGGTGCCCTTCAGGGAGGGCGGGGGCTACAGCCCTTCCCCTGAACTCATACAGGGACATTGCTGGCTGCTCCCCTTTGGCAGGGAGCGAAGGGAAAGTGCCCAGTTTGCTGCATTCCTCACTCTGGCTGGGCAGTGCAGGGGGCAAATGAACCTGGACCTGCCCCAGCCGGGGGACACGCACCCATCCCCCGGCTGCAGCGGCAGGGGCAGGGACTACGCTGCAATGCGGCCGTAGCACAGGAAGTCTTGGTGCCCCGGTGTGCTACTGTCACACAAGCAAACCCCTTCTGGGACGCCACAGGAAGCAAGCTCATTGCAGCCACTTAAACACAGCTCAGTGCAGCTGTCCCCCGGGTTCCCTGCACGTCCTGTCCTGTTCGTAGCATTGGGAATGGGCCCTGATCCCAGCTGTGGTGCAGCCCAAGGCAGCGACCGGGCAGGCTCCGGTTTGCAGGACCCGAGCTCGCCCCCCGCGTGCCCTGGGCTCAAGCCAGGGTTAGCTGGGCAAAACCTGGCTTTCCCTCTCGGGGCCTGGCCTTTGCACACATGCTGCTCTATCCATGGCTGGCCAATGGCTGCAGGAAGGGGGGCAAAGCCTCCGTGAAGCCGAGACCTCGGACCGCGAGCCCTGCGAGGCAGGGACACAGCTCGCTGCCCAGCCGCGAGGCGCCGCGCACAGTCGTGCTTAGTAAAGAAGAACTGGAGCCATGTGCAATGGCAGCCTAACGGGGCTCAAGAGGCAGTTTGATTGGGTGGGGGACGAGATGATGGGATTTGCCCCTCTGGCAGGAGAAAGACTCAGTGCCCCAGGAAGTCCTGGGTCCGGTCTTATAGTCCTTTGCCCAGTGGAAGGAGAAGGAAAGAATCCAGTGGAGTCAGCAGGAAACATGCAGCTGAAATTGCCTCGCTCACATGCCTCACCCCAGCCAGTCCTCACACTGACCTTGAGTCACGGAGCAGGCAACCGCAAGGGCCAGCTGCTGCATACGCAGGGCTTGGCGCAAGAGCAGTTCCAGGAAAACAAACCATCCAACACAGGCAGCACCTCCCTAAACCGGGACTCCGCTGGCAACATCCATGGTTCAGCATGTTCCTGGACGAGAGCGCCCGGAGCAGGAGGGCCAGCAGCTGGGAGCCTGGAGCAGCTCGGCAAGTCTGCTAGCAGCAGGGCCGCAGCAGCCTGGGCAGCAGCGGTGTTGGGGCAGCCTGGGTGGCAGCCCAGCAGTGGAGCTAGGACCATGGCAGCCCAGGAGGGGAAGCCTGGCAGCAGGGCTGAGGCTGCACCAGCCCGACTGGGCAGCATGTCACCCAGCAGTGGAGCCAAGTTGGGGCCCAGGCTGAAGGAGCCGGCAGCAGGGAGGGGTAGAGGGCTGGTGTCAGGGGACCTCTCGTTCTCTGGCAAATTCCCTCATCAGGGACCAGTCAGGTCCCGAGTGTGCCGGACCAGCGAGGTCCAACCTGTAGCTTGAAACACCATTGCCCTCCTATCTGCTGATCCCGTGTCACGCTGGCACAGCTAGTGAGACGCAAACCCCGAACCGCAAACGGTGCTCAGAACTGTACCTTCCGGTTGTGGCCCACCATCACATCCGTGCAGCCCACCCGGTGAGGTCCTTTCCCATGGGGCAGCCCGAGGGACTGTGCTCCCCCCATGCCTTCCAGAGCAGCAGACAGCACCTAGAAAGCAAGAGGGGAGGTTGCAATGCTAGAGCTGTTACTCCCAGCTGGTGAGACAGAACCAGTTAATCTCATTTCCTTCATCAGTTTCCTGTTGATCAAAGCCACTCACCACTGTCCAGCCTGCTGGACTCTGAGGGCTGCATATCACTGGCTGGCAATCTTAGCTCTTAGGCAACCAGAGCAGAAAAGTAAGCAAGATTTTATCCAAAAGGCCCTTGCTACAACCTAGTGTGACCGGAAGCTGGGCTTTTGACTCCCAGAATTGTTATGGGCAACAGAAAGTATTTGTTCCAGCAGGGTGCAAAGAAAGTCTGCACTCCGGTTTGCAGTCACTGACTCATTGTGGGATGTCAGCTCAATCATCTTTCTCCATGATTCACCTCCACAAAGTACTTTCAGATCCTCCAGTGAGAGAAAATGCAAGCGCAAAGTATTATTACTGAGCCCTAGTGCCAGAGAACTGAGAGATGGACGCGACTCCCATCCATCACTGCAGAGCAGCTGAAGAGCCAGTTCTGCTAGGCTCCTAAAGATGTACACGGACACTAAGCAGGATTCAGAAAGATGCCCAAGGCTCTAGTCCTCAAAAGTGTTTAGGAGCTTATTGGTTTCCATGGGAGTTAGGCTCCTTTCAGGGTCTGGACCTTGGTGCCTAACTCCCACCAAGCGGCACACCACTGTTCCCTAGAGTGCATGTTCTAGCCGCTGTCCAGTCTCTGAGCAAAGGGGCTTTCGCCACTTCGAGGCTGCTTAGAACGATGGCTAATGTTCCAGCAGGATTTGGCCTGCAACCAGGGCCAGGCAAAGCCCCGATCCCTCTCTCCTCACTCAGCCAAGCAGGGCTTGTGCACTCTGGTGGCTCGGCAGGGCAACAGCTTGTGTGAACCTGCTTTTTGGTGGAGTTTTAGCTGCATCCCAGCAGTTCCCAACCTTTCCCAGATGGGGACCCATTTTGACAATTCAAGAAGACTTGGTGACCCAGGGCAATTCAAAAGTGGGAGGGGGGTAGATGTGGGGGGGCAGAGACACCTAGGGAGACACTCGGTGACCCTTTTGAAATGTAATGGCGACCCAGCTGTGGAAACCCTGAAATTCTAGACACTGAACTCACAGAAACTTTACACCAACCAATGCCCTGCCCCGGCGGCTGTGTACTGCGGCAGGTGCCTCGCGCGCCGTTTAAACCCCAGTCTCACACTCAGGACAATGGTGACGAAGTCTGCAGGGGGGGGCCCAGGACGAGAACAGGAGGCAACGGGTGACAAACTGGCCTTGGGTTTGGGGTTTACATGGGATGACACCAGGGAGGCTGGCGAAGGAGGCGCGAGGCTCCCAGAACCAGGCTGGAGTGAGAACCCGCGGCTCTGACCCAGCCGCCCATGCCAGGCTCCTCGCTGCCGACACAAGGCAGGGGCACGATCCCAGCATGGCTGGGGGGAAACCGAGGCACCGTGCGGGGCAGGGACCTGCCCAGGTCTGCACAGCAGCTGGAAGCAGAGCCCCAGTGCAGCCAGGCCAGCCCCTCCCCCACCGGCTGCCCCCCCACCTGCCGCCTCCGGCCCGACCCCAACGCGGCTCCCTCCTCCTAGAGCCCCCCTCCCGCCCCTCTGGCGCCTGAGCCCAGCGGAGCCAGCAGGGGGCGCCCAAGGGGCGGGGGAAGAGCCCACCCAGAGCTCAGCGCGGCGACACCTACCTGGGGTCCCGCCAAGGCGAGAGCAGCCCGGTGCATCCTGGGACATGTAGTGTTCTGGCCACGCCCAGTGCGAGGCGTCCCCTGCGGGAGGGAGGGGACGCTCCCCGCGGCCTGCCCCGCCCCAGCACTACAACTCCCAGCGCTCCCCGCGGCCTGCCCCGCCCCAGCACTACAACTCCCAGCGCTCCCCGCGGCCTGCCCCCCCAGCACTACAACTCCCAGCGCTCCCCGCGGCCTGCCCCCCCAGCACTACAACTCCCAGCGCTCCCCGCGGCCTGCCCCCCCCCCCCCCAGCACTACAACTCCCAGCGCTCCCCGCGGCCTGGCCTGTCTGCCTCCCCCCAACTCCAGGGAGTCTCCCTGTCTCTCCTGGGGGCGGGGGCAGGGAGTTCACGGGCTGGAGCAGGCTGGGCCCCAGGGCTCCTGGGTTCCCCTCCTGGCTCCCCCGGGGCGCTCAGACTGGCCCCTCCAGGAGCCGGGCTTGTCCCACGGGCCCCGAGCTGCGTCGCGCCTAGAACGACTCGATTCCAAAACCCGACATGCAAATGGCAGCGTCGCCCGACACGGGCCCTCGTGGCACCTTGTCTGCCCCCCAGCCCAGATGGGGGGCCGAAACCTGACAGTGACCTGCACGGGGCCGCCTGTGGCCTGGCCGCCCTGGGCAATTGCCCTGCTCACCCCCTTAGGGTTGCCGGATGGTTTAACCAAAAATACTGAACCTCCCTCCCCCAAAAAGGGGAAAAATCTGTTTGAAAAAAAAGAAAGGATCCCGAGAGTTATTAAGCAATAATAATAATAATAATGAAAAAACCAGCATGGTCCCTTTAAGAAATGCTTTTTGGTGTCTTTTGTCTTCCTGCTCCGGTCCAGTCAGCTCTCCTGCGGAACCCAGTAAGCACCCGGGATTTTCTCCTCCTGGCTGGGAAAAAATCAGAAAATACCAGACATACTGGTACTTTTTGAATTTTTTACCGGACAGGAGGTGAAAATACCAGACTGTCCGGGTCAATGCCAGACACCTGGCAACCCTACAGCTCCTCCAATGCTGGTCCTGCACTTGCAAGCCCCTAACCCAGCCCAATGACCTCCTTGGGGGCTGCAACCCCCATCCTGAGGAACACCACTCTAGCCGAGTGCCCGCGGAAGACCTCTGCATACAGCCCAGGGTACATGTTGTGCATCACAGCTCCACCCCACCTAGGAACGCAGTTCTCAGCTCCAGGGAACGATTCCTCTCCCAGCCCTCAGAGCCCTCTATGGCACAGAGATTTATTGCTGCAGACCATATTTTCCTGCAATCTTAACATTGTCAGACGAGGTGTAGGGAGCCTTGCTCCAATCTAGGCTACCAAGCAAGCCAGAGTTGCCAACTACATATGTATTTCCCCTCTTTCTCTCCTGTTTACTACAATTCCCAGAGAGCTTTGCATGCCAAAGTCTGGATTAGTGAATATCAATAATTCAAAGATACGTATCTGCCTTTCACCTGTGGATCTTTGCACAGTTTGCAGGATTTCCATAGTGCGATAGAAAGAAGCACAATCACAATTCTAGCTGAGGTATGACTAAAGAGATCAAAGCCTAGCACCGTTAGCATCAGCCTCTTGCACGGTTCATTCTATGGCACAGTTGCAACAACAATTGCAGCGTGTGCATGTAGAGAAGGGAAAATCCCCCACCCACACGTCAGCCTCCTCCTCTTCCTGCTTCACGTTTCTAAATACAAAATTATATCTGTGGTCCCAAATACTGGGCTCCCTTTCTCAGCCCCTCAAATCTACCTGCTTTTGCTGCCTTCCTCCACAGTCTGGGGTTCTTAGCAAGTTCCTACAGCCTTAGCCAAACTGAGCTTGATTCTGTAGTTCTGCGGTAGGTGAGTTGAATAGGACCAGGTACCTTGTCTGGAAGGGCTCTCCCCATCGCCACAGATAGAGGGTGGGATGGAAAGGCCTGTAGTATGCCCAGATTTATTACTTTGTTGCCACCAAGACAGTGCACGGATGGAATTTTCCAGGCCCTTGGCTGTTTCTGGAGAGCCGGTGGCTGGCAGGAAAGGGTTACGGAGGTTGACTTTACTTCTCAGCATTTTTGTCTGTACTGAGAAGCTGTTCATTTGAGGGAACAGCGGAGAGGGGCTTAAGCCACAGAATTCCTCTTTGGCTCCAGATTTTGATGACGTTGGGCATTTTAGGAGAGATGATCTAATCCCTTCGTTGCCATCTGAATCCCTTTGAGCCCACATCCCTCTATTTTGAATGTGGCCAAACCCGGAGAGAGTGGAAGAAACAAATTCAGGAAAATGTTCCTTGAAACCAGCCCAGGTCTTCAGCTTCTCGCGGTAAGGAGCCGTGCAAAACCGCCGCAAACTTACTCTGCATCTGGGAGCCGTTTTCTCCTTTGGCAGCCTCGGAGGGATTCATTTGTTGCGTGTGCGCAGAAAGTGCTTCAGTCAGTTACCCACAGCACATAATAGCATCATCGTATGAAACTAGTGGAGCTAATTACGTTGTGGTGTTAATTAAAATCATGGACACTGGTGGCAGCTTGTGGTTCAGCTGAGCCTGAACTAGAGAGCTGGTCTGTCGAGCCAATTAATACATTTCTTTTTGCAGCCTGAATTGTGCTAAGATAAACGGCATGAATGCAGACCAAGGCAGAATTGTATAGTGTAGAGTGTAGGTTAGTTCTTAGTAATGACCTTCACTGGTCACCGTTATTCTGATTAGTTAGCACGTGGGTTACCTCTGGGCTCAGTCAAAGCTCATGCCCCGTTATGCTAGATTATCACCCCACAGACTTGAGCACAGTTACTCTGAAGAAGACGTTTCAAACTTGTAACGGCTGCATCTACACTGGCATGATTTTGTGCAAATACTTCTAACGGAAAAGTTTTTCCATTAAAAGTATTTGCACAAGAGAGCATCTATACTGGCATGTGTCTTTGTGCAAAAGACGTGCTTTTGCACAAAAGCATCCGTGCCAATGTAGATGCTCTCTTGCACAAGGGGGGAGGGATGGCTCAGTGGTTTGAGCATTGGCCTGCTAAACACAGCGTTATGAGCCCAATCCTTGGGGAGGGGATTTGGGGCAAAAATTTGTCAGGGATAGTACTTGGTCCTGCTGTGAAGGCAGGGGACTGGACTCAATGACCTTTGAAGGTCCCTTCCAGTTCTAGGAGATAGGCAATCTCTATTATTATTATTTTTTAAGAAAGCTCCGATGGACATTTTAGCCATCAGGCTTTCTAGCGCAAGAAATTAACATGGCTGTTTACACTGGCCCTCTTGTGCAAGAATACTTGCGCAACAGGGCTTATCCCTGAGCGGGAGCGTCAGAGTATTTGGGCAAGAACCACTGATTTTGTACATTACAAAGCCAGTGTTCTTGCGCAAATACTCGTGGCTAGTGTAGACAGGCAGCAAGATTTTGCACAAAATCATGCCAGTCTAGACGCACCTGTACAGTTTTAACTAGGGATGTAAAAGTTTTTGTAAAAACTAGGGGGCTGCGCCCACTGCTCACTGCACTCACCTACCCCCCTCCCTCTGGCCACTTTCACTTTGCTGAGAGAGCCCGTTGACGTGATGACAAATCCTGTCATTCTGACTCCCAGTAGGAATAGTCTGTCGTCTGGCAGGAAAAACGTGATATATGAGAGAGAAAG